>NW_007739573.1:10178-13976 GCF_000696425.1 Galeopterus variegatus | reverse complement strand
GGCAACGGATCGCAACCCTCAGTGTTGCCCCCGTACCGGACCGGGGACCGGCGACGGGATCGCAACCCTCGGCGTTGCTCCCGCGCCTCGCTCAGCCAGTGAACGGGAGCCGGTCTGTACGTGGGATCCGAACCCTCGGACGGGAGCGCCGCCGCGCTTCCCAAGCGGTGCACTATCCAGTGCGCCACCGGGCCGGCCCCCAGCTTATGTGTTTTTTAAAATGGATAATAAATGAATGTAGCACAAATTCAAAAGGCACAAAAGGTACATAGTGAAAAATAAGTCTCCCTTCTTTGGTCAGCTACAAAGCTTCCAGAGACAATCACTGTCACCTGTGTGCGTTTTGTTCCAGAAACGTTTTATGCATTCAAACATATATATATGTGTGTGTGTGTGTGTGTGTGTGTGTGTGTATATATATATGCCCTTTAAGGGTAAGAATGGTTTATAAAATATTGTACAGTGTATGGAGCTCTGGACCGTGCCTTTTCATTTAATCCATCTCACAGATGGCTGTATATCAGTACATACTGAGCCGCTCCACTCTCCTTAAATAGTAGCACAATATGCCAGTTGATAGATGTACCTTAATTCATTTAACCAGCCCTTACGATGAGCATTTAGATCCTTTGCGATATTTTGTCATCATAAACAAAGCCACAGGGAATGTCCTTCTCCACAGGTCACTTTGCACATGTGAAAGGAAATCTGTAAGATAAATTTCTAGAAGTGAAAGAGCTGGGTCAAAGGGTATGTGGACTTTATATTTTGGTTGCTTCTGGGAAGCCAGTAAGTCACATGCTCAGCAGCCGGGTGTGAGAAAACCTGCCTCTGTTCACCCCCACAACGTGCTGTGTGAGCAGTGACTGCCTCTGTCACGTGGCATTAAAAGACTCAAATAAATCTTTGTCTTAGTCTGCTGCTAAGACCTTCTTTATTCATGTTATATCACCACAGAGACATGTTCCTGGACAAAGCAATAAGCCTGAGCCAGTTTTGAGTCTTGTCCATACTTATACATACTGACATTGTTCATACAGTGTCAAGAGTGGCCTGTGGCCGGCCCCCAGGCCCTCCAATCCTTTCTCAGCTCCATGCGGTCTTGTTCCTTCTGGCCTGAGTTTGGCTGCTTGCTGGGAAAGGACTTTTGGTAAATTTAAGCTTAGTTGGAGGAAACAGGTGACAGGAGGGCACCAAAGTCCATCACTGGAGGCTATGTCCTGGGCCTCCAGTTTGCAGAACTGGCTCTCGGCAGTGCCTGCTGGGTGTATTCATTACAGGAACAGCCTGCCAGGGGACATGGGAGCTGGGGCAGATGGCATTTATGGCAGTAATTCACTGTCCCTCATCCCCCACTTCCTTTCTCATTCTGTCTTTGCTGTAACCATTTTAAAGAACGATTCCTACGGTGAGGATCCTCCAGATTCTCCCGTTCTTGTACCTCCTTCATGACTTTGCTTGTTTCCAGGGGCTAACTCAGGATCTGGTTCCAAGTGGGGACTCTTGTCGGTATTTGAGGATATTTCACACTGTCAATATTCATACTTCTTGGCGGGCACATTTCTGTATCTAACTGAGAATTCCCTTTAACATCTTGCAGGCCCTGACCAATTCTGCTTTAAAACTGGCATTTCCCAGACCTGATGGAGCAGTTGGCTCTTTCCAGAAATGGAGCACTGGTCACAGGGTATCAAATTCAACACCACTTCCAAATATTGCCATTCATTAGTGGACCCTTTCAAATATTGCCATTAATTAGTGAACATGTTTGAATATGGCCATTCATTAGTAAAATGCACAGCATATGTCTTCTATAATTTTTAACTGGTCTCTAATCCTTGTGACCTTATCATTTACAATCTGTAGCAAGGCACTAGACTCTGTAAAAATTATTACACTAAGCCAGTAAAAATGTGAAATCCAAGCCATATGGCAATTTGAGCCCAATTTGTCCCATGTGCCTGGGGGTATCCTTATGCTCTCCAGCACAGCAGGGGAGACCAAACACTTCCTCTGAACACCTGGGCTGCTCCAGGCAACTCAGGCAGGACCAGTTTTGGAAATGGGCCCAGTCATGTAGGGTGAACCCTGCTAGCACATCTTAAAGACTCTTGCCTCTGGAAGTTTTATAACCTGTCAATGATAGATCAATCAATCAATCAAAATTATATATCAAACCTTTATTGTGTGTTGAGCAGTCTCATAGATGCCTTAGGGGAATACCTGTCCCAGCCATTCTCCCCTCAGTGCCAGCCAAAATAATCAAGATATTTTCCTCTCAAGCACTATCTCTTTCTTACACATACCTTTATGAAAATATTTGTCCCTCTGTATGAAACTATTTCACTTGTCTCCTCTTCTAAATGGTGGCATTTGTATTTTATTCATCTTTGTCTTCCGGGGATCCCATGTCTGGAACATAGTAGGTGATCAATGCCTGTTGGTGGCATGCCAGGGGCCCACCTCGGGTGCAGCAGTGATACTTATTGTTGGGAAAATAAAAGGAGAATGGTCAGGGACCCTCGGATGTTCAGAGTCTTGCTGAGCATTTGAGGTGGGTACGCGTGTGCACACGGGTGTTCCTTGTTATTGTATACTGTGACTGCGCATGTGCATCTGGGTGTTTTTTTGGATTATAGTCTTGAGTATAAAGGACTAACAGCGCAGATGCCTGAAGCTTCTAGAGGATGCTCCAGGAAGCCATATTAGGTCGGCTGCTCCTAGCTCTGAATAAAGCCTATTATTTCCTCAGCTACGGCTCCAAGGACCTTTGCCTATTACCTAGCTCGTGGGCCTGTGTGTGAAGGGTTTGTGACCCAGTCTGTACAATGGGCTTGAAGGGTCTGAGAGCCNAATGCATTACTAGTAAAACCCAGCTGAATAGACTCTGCTGGTGTAATTCAGCAATAAATACTTTTGTCTCTTTGATTTTGAACCTATCGGTAAAAGAACACAGCCTAGAACAGCACTGTGCACTCAAAATAATAGTAATTTCACATGTTCTAGCAGCTTAATGAAAAGAGGAAAAAGACACAGGTGAAATTAATTTCAACATTTTACTTAACTAAATATATTCAAAATAATATCATTTTAACATGTATTCAATATAAAAATTATTAAGTTATTTTATATCCTTTTTTACTAAGCTTTCAAAATCTGTTGTGCATTTCACATTTATAACACATCTCAGTTTGGATCTGCCACATTGCACAAGCTTCATGTGGCCAGTGGTACCATCTTGGACAGAAGCCTCACGTGGCTGGTGGTAACATACTGGACAGGAGCCTCACATGGCCGGTGGTAACATACTGGACAGGAGCCTCACGTGGCCGGTGGTAACATACTGGACAGGAGCCTCACGTGGCCGGTGGTAACATACTAGACAGGAGCCTCACGTGGCTGGTGGTAGCATACTGGACAGGAGCCTCATGTGGCCGGTGGTAACATACTGGACAGGAGCCTCACGTGGCCAGTGGTAACATACTGGACAGGAGCCTCATGTGGCCAGTGGTAACATACTGGACAGGAGCCTCACGTGGCCGGTGGTAACATACTGGACAGGAGCCTCACATGGCTGGTGGCTACCATACTAGGCAGTGCAGGTCTAGTCTAGAAGAACCCTGTAGTCTGAGGACTACTTGCATCATGCACTTGGTCAGTTAAGGTACCCGAGAACAAAAAGAAGCAGAATACCTTCAATATTTTACAAGTACATAGGATGAGGTGAGGTGAGGACAAAGAGAGGATAAGACAATTAGGAGTGTTTTAGTGGAAAGAAATTCAAAGATTCTTTTTTTT
>NW_007739573.1:3083-9177 GCF_000696425.1 Galeopterus variegatus | reverse complement strand
TTTATCAGAGCATGTGGTACGCAAGCATCTGTTTCTGACGTCTGCACTGCTATCCTTTTTTATATGATACACTTAATAAACACAAGGTTGCAGATATCCACAATTCAGGTCATATTACTTTTGATGCAGTATCATTGCAGTCTCTTAATTTAACCAACCAACAGGTTTGGGTTAAAGACGTTTGCTTTTGAGTGTAAAGTGCCAAGCTGGTAGCCTTGGTCTCACATGATTTTAGCAACAGAACTTTAATTTGTGGAATTGCAGACAAATCCTGGTGAAAAGACCCACCTTTCCAAAGGCCACTAATACTTTAGCACTAAAGAATTAATTTAAAAAGTTAGAGTCATGATTTGGATTTCACCCTTGACGTTGAGCACACACTAATGACATAACCTGAATTAACCCTCAAAAACTTCTCGGAACGCTTTCCACGTGCAGTCACTACATGACGTTCTCAGGATTTCTAAGGATTCTACTGGGCCTCAGATGTTCTCTGCCCTAAGACCTCTGCCCTAAATAATTGTTCATGAATATTTCAGCTGACAGGAAGAGGAAAGAGATGAGGACCCAGGGGTCTGAGATGTTTATTCACACACACACCAGTCTCTCTGGAGCTAAGCCAGTTAACGCTTCTGTTTGCATTCTTAAGATCTCTTAAAGAAGGTTCACAGCTTGGGGCTGCTTAATACTGGTGGTAGCATTTCCCCCGTTATCCTGCCCTGATAGGCATCTCTGACTAGCAGACAATGGTGGAAGCCAGGAACACTCAGACAGCTGATTGCCATCAGGCCCTGCCAGGCTCTAGACTCCTGCAGGCACCTGTTAGCTTGAGATAACGTAGGCTCGCCTGGGGGTCAGGAGCTCGAGGGACACCTCTCGCCTTCCACCTGCAGTGACCTGAAAAATGTTATCTCCCAGCAACACTCACACCTTGCAGTGTCTTACTAAATTATAAAATAAAATCCGGATGTCTAAGCCTCTCCCCGCTGCCTACGTGGTTTTTTCTCTCTACATGTTATTGCTTTGCTAAGGAAGGAGAAAGCAAACTAATTAAGAGGCTGCTAAAGAGCGAGCACCTCGACTGTGTCCCAGAGCTGCTGAGACAACGGGCGGATCGCGGGTGGGTTCATGAAATACTGTGGACATCGCTGCCTCTTTACTAATAGCTTTTTAGTCCTACAACACAGGAGACGTTCCTGAAGCCAAACAACAGTGAGCAGAAGAGGGATGGGGGTCACCGCAGTGCCCCATCCCACCCTCAGTTCAGCGGCACAGATGGCTGGGGCCACGGGCCCTCAGACAGCTCTGCCTTTCTAATCTTTAGGGTGGCATAGCTCCCATGTTTCTTCTGCGTTCTCATTCATGTTGTACCTAGTATTAGTCTGTAGTTTAAAAAAACTGCCCAACGATTTGGATCACGGCAAGCACAAATGATCAGAGTGACTATTTTAGGAATGATTACAATGATCATAACACCCTATTCTTCGAAATCTTATCTATGTGGATAGAACCAAATTTTGCAAAGGCTAATAGTTCATAAAGGAATCTTTATTACTGTCCTATGGAATGCTGTTCCGAATGGAATCATTCCTTTACCCACAGCATTTGTTGAGAGGCTGCTTCTGTCTCGCAGGGCAGGGTCTAGGGCAGGAGCAGGGTCCGCAAGACCAGGCTTGGGCTCTGTGGGATTGGCTGATGGAAAACAACACCCGCATCCTCTGCTCCTGAGTGTCTGTCCCCATGCGGTCTCTTTTGTGCAGCCACCTTTTACCTTCCTGACCGATTCCCACTGCCTGCACTGGGTGTTTTCTTACCCATCAACCCTGTCACACTCAAGCCCCTTACTGGCTCACTCAGGTGTGCTGATGGCTGCCACCTCCAGCATTTGGCCCCAAGTAGATGCTTGGTAAAGGTTGACTCAGGGAAGGAGAGAAAGAAGGACACAGACACCTAAACAGATCATGACACGGCAACGCGTGGGTGGGATGGCAGAGGTCAGAGCAGTCACAGAGTGGGGAACAGTTAGCTCTCCCAGGCAGTCCGGCCAAATTCCACAGCCCTAGTGTCACCTTGAGTCTTGAAAGGTAGATAAGATTAATCAAGATGAGAACAGGACAATCCTAAGAATTGAGCTGATATCATCCACATCCATGAGTCTAGCTACAGCTTGAACATAGATTCTTGTCTTAACGACCCCAATGCCTTCAGCACATTTTGGTTAATTAAGATTCAAATTGAGACAACAAAAGTGTATTAGGATTTCCCAGTGTTTACATTACCTATAATAATACATTCCCATGACTGTTCAGAAAGACTGTTCTGTAGGAAAATGCAACACGTTGTACATCACTCACTGCACAATGACACGAGTCAAAATGAAACATTCTTCATGGGGAGACTCTGTTCCTAAGGATGAAAATGCTTATTCGAATAAGTCACCGAAATGAGGTGGTTGGCCCCACCTTCCCCTTTACTGCTACAGAGAAGCTGACACTGGCTGTCAAGTCAGTAGCAGCATATTTTTAAAAAACTTGAGTGCAAAGTTGTAAATACCAGGATGGAGTTCCAGCACAAAAGTATAATCTCCTTTACAGTCTTAAAAAATGGGACTAATTCTTCTCTTACTGGGATGCTCTGACATTGGTTTATTATTTTATATTTTCATTGAAGGCAGG
Organism: Galeopterus variegatus; assembly: GCF_000696425.1. Classification (NCBI taxonomy): domain Eukaryota; kingdom Metazoa; phylum Chordata; class Mammalia; order Dermoptera; family Cynocephalidae; genus Galeopterus; species Galeopterus variegatus. Next base: position 6,502 of record NW_007739573.1, on the reverse strand, counting down.
AAAATTGATTAAGTGATAAAATTGCTTCCCACTATCCCCTCCAGCTCTATGTCTCTTTAACCTGAATACTGATTAATGTCCCCAAATATCTCACAGACCTTTCACTTTATTATAGACCAAGAGCAACTGCAGTGGGTGAAACAGGCTTTGTCACACAGTGACAAGACTGACAATGGAGTTGGGAAAAGAAGTCACTAATTGTCATTCGTTGTCATTTGCTCAGGCACCTCTTTTTCACGATTGCTGCTCATTGGTGGCAGCTGCGCTTCCACCAAGTTCCATGACGTAGAAGTGGGCCCGCTGTAGTCAGTATTTCTGGCTGGCGTCCCACGGAGGTGAAGGGTCGGTGAGTGCTCACGGCCAGGTGGGCTCATCTTCTGGCTCTTGCCCCTGTTGGGCGATTTAGGAGATGGCCAGAGACAGTCAGGAGAAAGATTAACTGCAAGTCTACACCTGTTCCTACCGATGTGGCAGTTCAAATAGTGGATTACAAAAAAGTGGAATTTTGCTCTCACTGATTTTGAAAAATATACTTTGCTTTGCTAAAGAGGAATGTCAAGTTAGTTTCAAGAATCTAAAATAAATGTGTATCTGATACAGGCTCAGTATTGCGAATAAAAGCACTTCCCATAACTAGGGAAGCCAGTGGAGAGTCAGTGGATGGAAATGACCCTTGCGACCTTCTGGTTTTATTTTTTCCCTACATACACATGAGGGTACTTCAAAAAGTTTGTGGGAAAATGGAACTAAAAGATAATATGAATCTTTGCATGAACTTCTTGAAGCCCCATCGCACTTGCGACTTGATTTGACCTAAGTCTTGGTTTACAGTTAAGTCTTCCCAATTAGTGTCTTAATTTTCTCATTTTTTTAAGTTATGAAGTTTAGTTTGATACTCTCTGAAAATAGGCTGGAGCCACCATTGGCACATTTCAGCTATTTTTCTCAAATCCATCAAAAACGTAAAGTGGGCTGTTTCCACGTTCTTCTGGAGTGAGATGTCAGCTCAGTCTATGGAAACCTTTGTAATATCAAATCCATCAAAAACGTAAAGTGGGCTGTTTCCACGTTCTTCTGGAGTGAGATGTCAGCTTAGCCTATGTAAACCTTTGTAATGCTTAAACCGCCATGAGTAGATAGGAACGTCTTACTCCATCCCTTTAAGCTGTGTCCTAACTTATGCTTTATAATACCAGTAACAATAGGTTCTTGAGTGCAGTGTCTTATATATCACCACGAAGCGGCTCCTTGGTATTAGCATTTTAGGCTAATGGCAGTAAGGTGACTTTCAATAAGAAGTTTCGATAAACTCCCTTTTCCTCTGGTAACTTCCATGCTACTCAGGCAAAATGGATTCTTCTCTCTGTATGTTCAGTGACCAGCAAGCAGTTCAAATGTAAGTACAGCTTGTTTCTGTCATTCTGTGCTCCACACTGAGTCATGCTCACAATGTTAGCTCAATCTGGAATTTGCAAATCTGTAAACATTTTTCGGACAGTGAATTATGATGTCAATACAATTACACCATCACTGAAGAACTTGAAAATGCAGATGAAACTAAGAAAGAATGTGTTGGCAATGATATTATGGGTAAGGATAAGGTTTTTCTTTCTCTTTTGGCTGCTGGCCTGTATGGGGATCCAAACCCTTGACCTTGGTGTTATAATACTGAGCTCTAACCAACTGAGCTAACCAGCCAGCCGGAACAAGCCTTTCTTACCCACTCTGAAACATTGTATGCATCAGCTAAACAAGGGTTTAGGTTTGCTTGGTATTTTTAATAAAATGGAAGATTAGAGGAATTTAATTAAGACTTAATTTTAATTTAAAATCGTCAAATTATGTTTACATGAAGTCCTGTATAATGAATATATTTCTCATTAAAATTTCTTTATATTTTTATAAATACAATTTTATAAATTTTTACTCTAAGGAGAGTCATAATCTACATGGAAAATAAGAAAAGTCATACTAAAGTTATTATGATTTCTAAGGTCATACTGAAGTTATTAAGAAATAGGCTTAAAGTCATACTAAAGTTATTAAGAAATAGCCTAATAGTAATTAAATAATAGTGAGTCATAAGTATGAAAATGTGCTGACTTGATAAACAAGAAATAATACTGCTTCTCATTTGGCAAAAGTGAAAAAGGAGGTGTGAGGACATGGACACATCACACCATGTTGGTGGAAGGGTCTGTGTGTCCACTGGCACAATTGTTTTCTGGGAGGCAATTGAACAGGACTGGAATGCCTTAACTCTAAGATGGCATGAATTGCAAAAGCCACCTTAAATTTAATAACAGCTTGACAAAAGAAAGAAAAAACTCTACCATTGTAAACATCCACATCAATTTAAAACATTACACTGAATTCAGTAATTTTGAAACATAAAAAGGTGTTTTTTAGAGCTGAGGAAATGTTTTATATGCACAGCCTTAAAAACACAAATATATTGTGACCCTCGAACTTCCTGTTCTAGGATTATTTTTCTAGAGAAAAATCATGAATGTAATAAAAATTAGACTGTAAGAAAATTATCATTCTGTAAGATAAATATTAAACAAAGCTTGGCACTTCCTCATGAATTGATACCATTAAACGTGGCATTAGAGAAATGCAAAGATGTTTGTGTCACACTATTAAAGGTGAAAAAACACGTAGAAAAGCACATCAGTACAAATCCATTTCTGTTAAAAATGTGTGTGTGGGGGGAGATTCAAGATGGCGACGGGTCTGGAGCGGCCGTGCCAGGAGACAGCGCGATCCTGAGAGGTGTGCGCAGTGATACCAGAGTATTAATTGCATTTCCAAGAGCAACAAAAGGGGAATAATTCTTTCAACAATGATCCTACATCGACAAACAAGCGGCAGCAGGTTCGAGGTTTTGGTGCCGACACAGAAGAGGACTCCTGAGAGCACCCAAGCCCTGCTGCGGGAATGGGCGAGCAGCCCAGACAACAAAGGCCAAGAAAGCCAGCAGAAACGGAGTGAAACGTGCCGGCCCAACTCTGCGAGCTCTGTGAGTCACCCCCAGCCCAGCCCCACTTGCGGGGCAAAGCCTCTCTTCCAGAGAGGCAGATTCCATCTTTGGGGACCTCAGTTTGGGAGAGCCCCTAACTGATTTCTGGTGGGGAGAGGGGAGCCAGGAGACCCCTCGAACTATACTGGGGGTGCTGGTGAGCCCCCCAGAAGGGCGGACCCGTGCGGGGGGCAGTCAAAGAGAAATTGTGTGCTGAGGGATCCTCCCCCGAGGAGTTCACTCCCGGCAGTCGGAGAGTCAGGACACCTGCTGGGCAGGGCGGGGCAGGGCACAACTTTGATGACTCAACTGAAAGTCAAGGTTTGTAGAAGACATGCCTCAGCCCTGTCGTGAGCACACAGAGAGGGGAGGGCTCCAGCAAAAGGAGGCAGAATCT
>NW_007739573.1:1927-2507 GCF_000696425.1 Galeopterus variegatus | reverse complement strand
ACAAATCTGCAGGAGGGATTACCTCCCTCCCTCCTCCCTCTCCTTCTGGTGGGGAGAGGGGAGCCCGGAGACCCCTCGAGCTACATTGAAGCTACTAGTGAGCTGTCCAGAAGGGCCGACCCGTGCGGGGGGCAGTCAAAGAGAAATTGTGTGCTGAGGGATCCTCCCCCGAGGAGTTCACTCCCGGCAGTCGGAGAGTCAGGACACCTGCTGGGCAGGGCGGGGCAGGGCACAACTTTGATGACTCAACTGAAAGTCAAGGTTTGTAGAAGACATGCCTCAGCCCTGTCGTGAGCACACAGAGTGGGGAGGGGTCCGGCAAAAGGAGGCAGAATCTCAGAAATAAAGGGCAAAAGGAGGAGGAATCTCAGAAATAAATAAAGAAAGAAAGAACAATTACACAACCTGCAGGAACGCTTTGCAAGGCTCAATAGCCCCATCGAGTGTTCACAGAGTGTGAAAATGCCCTGATAGTGAAGGGCAGAAAACACACTCCATGCGAGAATTGAATCGGAGGTCCAAGATTCGAGAGAAAATCCCTGCCAAAATGAACAAACACCCAAAAAGAAATACCCGAAAT
>NW_007739573.1:0-238 GCF_000696425.1 Galeopterus variegatus | reverse complement strand
GCACCTCTTTTTCACGATTGCTGCTCATTGGTGGCAGCTGCGCTTCCACCAAGTTCCATGATGTAGAAGTGGGCCCGCTGTAGTCAGTATTTCTGGCTGGCGTCCCACGGAGGTGAAGGGTCGGTGAGCGCTCACGGCCAGGTGGGCTCATCTTCTGACTCTTGCCCCTGTTGGGCAATTTAGGAGATGGCCAGAGACAGTCAGGAGAAAGATTAACTGCAAGTCTACACCTGTTCCT
>NW_007739572.1:33964-35430 GCF_000696425.1 Galeopterus variegatus | reverse complement strand
GGGAACCGGTCTCCACATGGGATCCGAACCCTCGGCGGGAGCACCGCCACACTCCCAAGCGATGCACTCTCCAGTGCACCACCAGGCTGGCCCATGTACTCTTTTTTTGTCTGGCTTTTTTCACTCAAATACTTTGAGATTGATCCATATCATTGCGTGTGTCAATAGTTCATTCCTTCTTATTGATGAGTAGTATTTTACTGTATGGATATATCACAATTTATTTATACATTTACATGTTATACACATTTGGGTTTTTTTCAGTTTTCGGCAATTATAAATGAACCAGCTATTAAACAGTCATGTTTAAATCTTTTTTTGGATATTTGCTTTTATTTCTATTGATAAATACCTAGAGGTGGAATGGCTGGGTTGTGTGGTAAGTGTATGTACAACTCTTTAAGAAACTGCCGAATCACTTACTAAAGTTACTGTACTCTGCATTCTTGACAACACTTGGTATGGTTAGTCTTTTTAATTTTAGGCATTCTAGTAAGTATGCAGTGGTATGTTATTGAGGCTTTAATTTTCATTTCCCTCATGAACAATGATATTAAGCAGTGTCATCTATATATATCTTCTTTGAAGTGTTTTTTCCCCAAATCTTTTGTCAATTTTAATTGGGCTGTTTGTTTGGTTTTTGTTATTGAGTTTTGAGAAGTTTGTGTATTCTGGATACAAGTTTTTTGTCAGGTATATGATTTGCAATTTTTTTCTACCTGTTTGTGGCTTCTCTTTTCATTCCCTTAACAGTGATTTTTTTTTTTTTTGAAGAGCAAAAGCTTTTTATTTTTAATGAAGCTTGATTTATCACTTTTTACAAAACGAATATTGCCTTTTGTATTTTATCTAAGAAATCTTTGCCTAATTCAAGGTTACAAAAATTTNTAAATTAATTAATTTAAAAAATAAAAATAAAAACCAAACTACTTATGACAGGGGTCAGCAAACTTTTTCTAAAAGGTCCAGACAGTAATCATTCTAGGCAGGCAGGCCATACAGTCTCTGTAACAACTACTGATATCTGCATTTGTAACACAAAAGAAGCTATTGATAATAATAAACAAATGGGCATGGCTGTGTTCCAATAAAGCCTCATAAAAAAATAATAAAACAGCTTTATTGAAGTACACTTGATATACCATAAACTACGCATGTTTAAAGTGCACAATTTGATAAGTTTGAATATGTATAAATTGGTGAAGCTATCACCACAATCAGATGACAACATATCCATCACCCTAAAGGTTCCTCAACCCCCTCCAGCCCTTCTCTGCCTCATCTCCATCCCCAGGCAAACACTGATCTGCTTGGAGTCACTCTAAATTACTTTGTTCTTTTGGGTAATTATGTAAATTCATGCATATACAGTTATGTATTGTATTCTTTTTTTTTTTTTTTCTTTTTGTCTTTTTTACTGACCGGTAACGGGATCGCAACCCTCGGTGTTGCGCCCGCACCGCGCT
>NW_007739572.1:29829-33229 GCF_000696425.1 Galeopterus variegatus | reverse complement strand
TCATCTATATATATCTTCTTTGAAGTGTTTTTTCCCCAAATCTTTTGTCAATTTTAATTGGGCTGTTTGTTTGGTTTTTGTTATTGAGTTTTGAGAAGTTTGTGTATTCTGGATACAAGTTTTTTTGTCAGGTATATGATTTGCAATTTTTTTCTATCTGTTTGTGGCTTCTCTTTTCATTCCCTTAACAGTGATTTTTTTTTTTTTTTGAAGAGCAAAAGCTTTTTATTTTTAATGAAGCTTGATTTATCACTTTTTACAAAACGAATATTGCCTTTTGTATTTTATCTAAGAAATCTTTGCCTAATTCAAGGTTACAAAAATTTTCTTCTATGCTTTCTTCTAAAAGTTTTGTAGTTTTAGATTTTAAATTTAAGTCTATGATGTAAAATATACATAAAAGTTTATCTTTCTTTTGCACATGGATACCTGTTTGTTAAAGAACTGTTTTTTAAATAGTCTATCCTTTCTCCCCTGTCTTTGCCCTTTTGTTGAAAATCAATTGATGACTTGTGTGTGGATGTATTTCTCTACTTTCCATTCTGTTCCATTAATCTACTCATCTATCTTGATGCTAATACTGTACTATCTTGATTACTATAGCTTTGTAATGTCTCAAAGCCAGGTAGTACTCTTCTTTCACTGCATTCTTTTCCAAAGTTGGTTTGACTGTTCTAGGTCCTCTGAATTTGTGTATAAACTGTAGATCCTTTTGTCAATCATGGATACGGTGTAGCTTTCTGTTATTTAAGTTATCTTTAATTTCTCTCAGCAACATTTTGTAGTTTTCAGTGTACAGGTGTTACACATCCTTTGTTGGGTTTACCTCTTAATGTTTCACAAATTTTCACACTATTGTGAATGGCATTGTCTTCTTAATATTATTCCCCATTTTTAGTGGTTGTCTATAGAAACACAATTGATTGTTGTATATTGGTGTATCTTGCCACCTGTTGAACTCTTTTATTAATTTTCTAGCTTTTTTTGTAGATTCCATGGGATTTTCTAGGTAGATGTCATGTCATCTGTGAATATAAGCAATTTTATTTTTCCTTTTCAATCTGGATGACTTTTATTTCTTTTTCTTGCCTATTATATTGAGTAGAGGATATCATCGTCCTGTTCCTAATTTCAGGGGGAAAGCATTGTCTTTCACAATTAATTATGGTGTTCTGTAGATTTTTCATAGGTTCCCTTTAAAAGACTGAAAAATTTCCTTTCCGTTCCCAATTTGATGACAGATTTATTTTTAAAATCAGGAATAGATGGTTAATTTGGATCTTTCCAAAAGTTTTTTTTCTGATTTATATAGATGATCATATTGTTTCTCCTTCTTAGTTTGTCAACACAGTGAATAACATTCATCGATTTTTAAATGAGAAACCAACTTTGTATTACTGGGATGAACCCCACTTGGTCATTATATATTATCTTTTTTCCCTTAGATTTGAAATACTTAAATTTTATAAGTTAGTTTTCATCTATGTATAGAGTTATTTAGTTTTCTTTTCTTATAATGTCTTTGTTTGCTTTTGGTATCACAATAATGTTGGCCTGATAGAATGAGCTGGGATTATTCTCTCCTCTTCAAGATTTGGTAAGAGTTTGTACAGGATTGGTACTATTTCTTTCTTAAATGTTTGGCATAATTCACCAGAGATGCCATGTGCACCTGGAATTTTCTTTGTGGAAAGATTTTTAACTAAAAATTCAACTTATTTAATAGATCTGAGGCTATTTACCTTATTTATTTCTTCTTGAGTGAGTTTTTGTAGTTATGTGTTTCATTCCAACTAATTGGTCAAATTTATTGACAAAGTTTTTTATAATATTCTTTTATTATGCTTTTAATAACTATAGAATCAATATTGATTTCATCTCTCTCATTCCTGATATTGGTAAATTGTGTCTTCTTGTTTAAGTTATTAATCTGGCTAGAAGTTTATAAGTTTTATTGATCTCAAAGAACAAGCCTTTGTTTTACCTATTTTCTCTATTATTTTTCTGTTTTCCATTTCATGGATTTCTACTCTTATCTTTTTATTTCCTTTCTTTGCTTGAGTTTAATTTGCTCTTTGTTTTCTAGTTTCTTAAGTAGAAGAGAAGCTTAAGGTGGAGTTAAGTGCTGTAAATTTCCATCTAAGTAGTATTTTAGCTATACCAGAAATTTTGATATGTTGTGGTTTCACTTTTATTCAGAGCAAAATACTTTCCCTTTTAATTTGTCTTTATACACAAATATTGTAGAAGTATGTTATATGATTTTGAAGTACTGGGAGATTTTCCAGCTAGTTTTCTGTTATTGATTTCTAATTTAATTACATTATAGTCAGGGAACAAAATTTGCAATGACTTTAATTCTTTTAAGTTATTAAGATTTCTTGTGTGGGCCAGAAGATGGTTTATCTTAGCAGATGTTATGCATTCACTTAAAAACAATGTGTGTTATTATGCTGTTTTTTGTGTGGCACATTCTATTGCTTCCAACTATATCGTAATGGTTGATAGTGTTGTTCAAGTATCATACCTTTATAAATTTTCTATTTGTTTCTCCCATTATTGAGTTTACGGTATAGAAATCTATAACTATACTTGTCAATTTGCCTATTTTTTCTTGCAGTTTCAAATTTTCTTCATGCATTTTGAAGCTCTGTTATTAAGTACATAAATGTTAAGGATTGTTACATTTTCTTGATGGATTTATCATTATAAAATGATTCTTTTTGTCATATTTTTTGTACTATCCTTCGTTCTATGACATCTGATATCAATATTGCCACTCCTGTTTTCTTTTATTTTTTTCCCCATTTTTAACTTTTAACCTGTTTGTGTCTTTATATCTAACATGGGTTTCTTGTAGGCAGCCTATAGTTGTCTTACTCTTCTACCCAATTTTACAATCTCTACTTTTTAAATAAAGTGCTTAGAACATTTGCTTTTAATGTAATTAATGATATGGTTTGTTTTAAATATACTGTCTTGCTGTTTGTTTTCTATTTATCTCATCTATTCTTTGTTCACTTTTCCTCTTCTTTTGCCTTCTTTTGGATTGAGTATTTTTTTGTATTCCATTGTGTCTCCTTTGCTGGTTTCTATAACTCTTTGTTTTGACATTTAAGTCGTTCCTCTAGGGTTTATGTTATACACCTTGTGCTATTGATGTCATGCATTTTACTTCATATATGCTATAAATTATGGAATACATTGTTAATGTTTTTGCTTTAAGCAATCAATTATCTTTTAAAGAGAGTTAAGTAATAAGAATAAAGCCTTTACATTTACTCATGTATTTATCATTTTCATTGCTCTTTATTACTTTGTGTAGATACAACTTTCTATGTGGTATTATTTTTCTTCTGCTTGAAAGACTTCTTTAACATTTATTATAGTTTAGTTTTGG
>NW_007739572.1:2068-29819 GCF_000696425.1 Galeopterus variegatus | reverse complement strand
TTTTTTCAAATATTTTTTCTATCCTTCCACTTTCAGGGACTCCAATTGTTTTTATATTTGGTCCTTTAAAATTGACTCACATTTCACTGATGCTCTTCATCTTTTGTCAGCCTTTTTCTGTGTGTTTCATTTTTATAGTTTCTATTACTATGTTTTCAAGTTCACTAATCTTTTCTTCTGAAATGTCATCTGCTATTATTCCCAGCCTGTGTATTTTACATAGCCGACACTGTAATTTCTACTTCTAGAAATTTAAATTGGATCTTTTTTATGTCTTCTATTTAAGATGTTCAATCTTTTCTCTACCTTTTGAATACATTGAATCCAGTTATAATAACTGTTTTAATGCCATCTGTGTCATATCTGGGTAAGTTTTGATTGGGTGACATTTTTTCTCCTCATCGTAGGTTGTATTTTTCTTCTTTGCATACTTGATAATTTTTATGGATGCCAGGCACTGTGAATTTTACCCTGTTGATTTCTGGTTATTGCTGTATTTCTAAAAATATTATTGAGCTTTGTACTTGAATGTGGTTAAGTTACTTGGAAATAGTTTAATCTTTTAGGGTCTTGCTTTCAAGCTTTGTTAGGTGGCACTAGAGCAGTTTGTATTTGCCCCCACTCTTGAGGCAGTACTCTTCTTAATTTTTTAGCTGATGTCAATGAATTATGAGGTTTTCCATTTTGGTTATTGGGGACAGCCATGACTTCTGGCTGTGTCTGATCCCCAGGTACTGTGACCTCTAACCCTTCTGAGCGGTTCCTTTCCTGGCCTTGTGTAGTTTCCTCACATGCATACTCTCTCTGGTACATAACAGGATACTCGGGGGAACCGTCTGCAGTTCTCTTGCAGTGTCTCTTTCTCCTCTTCGGTGTTCTGCCCTGCAAACACTCGGAATCTTGTCTCCCTGGACTCCCAACCGTCTCCTCAACTCAGGGAGTCCACTGGGCTCTGCCTGAATTCCCCCTCCTTGTATCACATTCTCTAGGAAGCAAGGTGGGGCAATCATAGGTAGAGCTCAACTCATTTGTTTCATGTTTCTCAGAGATCACTTCCCTTCATTTCCAATGTGTTGATAACCATGGTTTTACTTATTTTGTCTCATTTAGTTGTTTCAAACAAGAGAGTGAATTTGGTCCCTGTTACCATATCTTGGTTGGAAGCTTTGTTTTTCTTCTTATTGTTTTTCTTTTTTTTCCTAAGTGCCAAGAACTTCTTTTTTCGTGTTGAGCAGTTCTCATGTAATTATAGTTACTGATATTTACTTAAGACTGCCTTCTCTCCCCAAACATTAGTTTCTTAAGGGCACAACACCATTATTGTTTATCATTGTATTCTCAGTACTAATATAGTATTTAACACATAGTAGGAATTTGACAAATGCTTGTAGAATGAATGAAACTAAAACAGATATATGTATATAATATCTCCCCAAACATTAGTTTCTTAAGGGCACAACACCATTATTGTTTATCATTGTATTCTCAGTTCTAATATAGTATTTAACACATAGTAGGAATTTGACAAATGCTTGTAGAATGAATGAAACTAAAACAGATATATGTATATAATACCATAGTAGGAATTTGACAAATGCTTGTAGAATGAATGAAACTAAAACAGATATATGTATATAATACCTATTTTATATTATGTATACACCAGTGTGTGCATGTATGAATATATATGTGTGTGTATGTGTCCCTTTCATTGCCTTTATAGTTCTGCATTTCCCTTTTTTATATAACTGAGAGACACTTAGTAAAAGCTTTTTTATTTTTTTTTGCAACAAAGAAAGGTGGAATAGGTTTTATTTCAGCAAAATGAACAAGACTGACTCTTCAAATGTAAAGGTGTTACCTGCCTAGGCTGCACTCGCTCTGAATATTAATAAGCATGTATATATGTTTTTTTGAATATTAAAAAAAGAAATACTAATTCCAAGACCCTGAAAGGAAAAATCCGTAACAAATGTTAAAGTTAAATATCTAAGGTGTAATTTTTAATAATTTCATTGCAAAAATAAAATTGTTTTTTTCTATTACATTGGAAAATAAACGTGGAAATACATATCTGTGTCTGTCAGCATCACAGCTGGAAAGAAGTCTTTCAGGACAGTCATATCTGCTCCTTACTCAGAGCTCCAGGAGAGTAAAGCCTGCGAGAGAGCACATCCTTCTCTAGTGAGCATGAAATTTGCTAACCTTAGCCCTGACCTTTAATCTGCTAAAGCAGTGAGACAGAGGCATTTCTCTGGGACACTGAAGAGGATACAAACCATTAGAGTTAACGGTGGATGAACTCATCCCATTACTTTTAATAACATTATATCTGTGTTTGTCTGCTCGATGTAATGATAACTTAGTGAAGGAGAATTAATTCCACATATTATCTACATAAAGGATAATGAGGAAAATCAGTTTCCTCTAAGGAAGTTTCATTAAATTTGGGTATAAGCCAATCTACTTTAGATTGGTCCCTGGCTCTTGGATGACTTTCAAGCCCTGAGGCTCCTAGAGAACGAACAAGGCTGTATTTGAATGTCAGGGAAGCAGACGCAGAAGGTTTCAGAGGACCCCTGTCTCTGAAATTCCCTTCCCTTCTGGAAAAACAAACTGCTAGTTTGTTGACCATCAGGTACAAAATATATTTTTTCCCACATACCAACATGATGTCTGCTGAGATGGTTTTAATTTATATGATTTGTGCCTAAATTATTTGAACTGTGGGTCTGATGGCTCCTTGAGGTATTTCAAGTAATAAAAATGACAAACAAGCCAATAAATGGTGAATTAATAAATATTCAGTGTCAATAAGGAGAAATATTTTGCAATTTTTTTTAACACAGGAAGGTTAAAGCAATGTCTTCCAATTTAGTTGCCAGTTTTGAAAGTTTGTCCTTGTTAAAGTCGCTCTAAGTATTGACATTATGTATAATGCTGGTAATTCTTGCAGTGAAATTTAGGACATACAATTTTTGTGTGGGTTCAGAATGTAATTAATTTTGCAAGTCTTTAACTGAGCAAACAGTTTGATGTCTCAAAGACAACAAAGCAAATTCACTAAAATATGTTCACTTTAATTTGAAAACAAAATTTTATCAAAGGTAAATTGCACATAAATTGTTTTATTCAAACAATGTTAGCAATCCTTAAAATGTTTCATGTGCACATACAGCATTCTTATGTCCTAATACATTAATAACTCGGGTTAGACAAGGAAGAGAAATTCTAAGATAACAAGCATGCTGAATTACAGAATTTATTTTAATTGTTACCTTGGTCTTAATGTTTGTGTTTCCCCAAAATTCATACATTGAAATCCTAACCCCTAGGGTGATGTTAGTAGGAGGTGGGGGCCTTTGAGAATGGAATTAGTGTTATTATAAAAGAGAGCCCAGAGAGCTGCCTTTCCCCATCTACCATGTGAGAACACAGCTAGAAGGTGCCTTCTATGAACCAGAAAGTGGGCCTCACCATACACTGAATCTGCTGGTGCCTTGATCTTGGACTTCCCAGCCTCCAGAACTATGAGAAATAAATATCTGTTGCTTATGAGCCACCAAATTTATAGTATTCTGTGAAGACAATGGTAATGCAGTTTATTACTTCTAAACTATTAATAATAATAACAGTATAATAATTAAAAATCAGTGTCAGTTACAGGGTTAGTGCATAGTGGAAGTACTTTTAGATTAAAACAATAAAATCAGAGAGTTGAGGTACTATTGAAATATTGAATTAGAGTTGAAAGGACCTTACTGTTAGGTTGGATACTTTACTAAATTATACCAAAGAAACTGAATAAACATTTAAATACTTTATACCTTAAATAAAAAACCAAAAACTTGTTTCTAATATTTCCAAGCGTTCTGCAAAACTGTTTATTTTCAGAATTTTTTCTCATTTATATTTGGTCACAACCGAATATGTTCTTCTCAATAGGTCGACAGTGTGTGTGTGTGTGTGTGTGTGTGTGTGTATGTGTGTGTGTGTGTATTCATACATACAGGTTGAACATTCTAATCAAAGATAATCTCCACCTTTTACCTAGTCTGAATTTCTTCAAATTCCAAATTGGTGGAGCCCATATAAATAAAGTCTTGCTGTATTTACAATTCTAGAATAAATAACAGCAATAGAATGCAAGTTTCTTTGGGGACTTGAATTATTACCTAGTCTGAATTTCTTCAAATTCCAAATTGGTGGAGCCCATATAAATAAAGTCTTGCTGTACTTACAATTCTAGAATAAATAACAGCAATAGAATGCAAGTTTCTTTGGGGACTTGAATTATTAACAAAATGAATAATTGAGCTAATCCCATATGTAGATTTTCAATTTACAATTATTATGTGCTTAATCATTTATTGTTATTTGGGATCATGAAGAATTTACTAACAGGACTTTAGGAAAATGAGACAAATGGGGAAGATGATATGTTATTACTAGAAAAGGATTTTGGCCCAGTAAATCCTGAAAAAATAATTACCGTTGATGGTGAAAAGGTTGCATTATCTCTCTCAGTGGGGTCATATGGCAGGAGGCACTCCAACAAGAGCCAGAACAAGAAGAATATTAACTATTTCTTATATGCACTTTACTTTTTGTTAAGAACAATACGTAAAAAAAGATACTATTGTATTGGAGAATTATATTTTAGGGCCAAAAATTTTAGTTTCATCATTTTTAGACCAAAGTAACTGTTAGAGATTATCAAAAGGACAGGAAAACCATTTTTTCCATGTGCTATTCAGTGTGCAGTACTGTCCTCAATTTGTCCTTAAAAATCATCATAATCACAATCATCTTCAATAACTAAGTGAGTAGAAGAAGTAGGTATTTTATTGCTAGAGAGTTTATTCTGTGCTATCTCTGTCTAAATCATGGTTTCTAAGTCTACGGGTACTTAGAAGGAAGCAGAGATTTTTGTTTATCACCATGCACCCATGACATGTGTACATCATGAATGTGCCACCACATACTTTTTCTGGGGAAGGCCCTGGGGTGGGGTTCTGAGGGACAGTAGTGGGGATGATGACGACAATGATGAATGTTATGGAGCAGTTTCTATTCGTTCATTCAATTTACATTTATTGAGCACCTACTATGTACCAGGCATACTTCTGACCTCTGGGTATACAGCAAGGTTTCCCCATAAGGTTCACATTTTAATAAGGAGAAACGGAAACCATATGTGATTAACTCTGTCTACCTTATGTCAGATAATGATAAAGGCCCTGGAGAAGCAGGAAGGGGGATGGGAAAGGCTGAGGGGTGATTGTGATACAGCATGACTAGGAAAGCTCCCCTGCTCATGTGGTATGTGAGACTTGCTGCACTGACAAAGTGAGGGAGAAAGCCATGGGAAGATGTTTCCCCACAGCGGGAGGAGCTAGCGCAGAGACCCTGGGAGAGTGTACTTACTTGGCTTGTCAAAGAACAGCACGAGGGCCAGTGCAATTGGAGAGAGGAGAATGAAGGGAGATGAGGTCAGAGAAACCCGGAGAGAGCTGGTGGTGTCTGAGTATAAGGTCCCATGGGCCACTGAGAGGACTTTGACTTTTTGAGGAGAGGCACGACAAGGTCGAATTTAGCTTTTAACAGTATCACTTTACCTCCTGTGTAGAGAACTTACTCTGTGGAGGCCAGGAAGGAAGCAGAAAAACTAGTCGGAAGGCTTTGCAATATTCTAGGATGAGGTTGATGGTAGGGTGATAGTGATCGAGAAGGAGAGAAGCAGTATTCTAAAGTGGAAGCCAACAGGACTTGCTGATGGGTTCGATGGGGGTAAGAGAGAAAGAAAAATCTCAAGGATGAGTCCATGATCTTCTGGCCTATGCATCTGGGAGGATGAAGTTGCTGTGAACGGACATAAGGATAAGAAAGACAAAATGGATTTTGGTTTTTATTCATGCTAAGTTTGAGATACTTCCAAGAGAAGTTGTACAGCCTGGAGTCCAAAGGAGAAGTTCTGGCTGGAGATGTACATTGGGGAGGCCGTCAGCATATCAATGTCTATTTAAAGATACGAGATAAGATTGCCTAGGGAGTGGGCCACAACAGGACAGTTGTGAGGACTGAGCCCTGGCTGCTCTAACATGTGAAGGTTGGGGAGATCAGGAAGAACCAGCCGAGGAGACGGAGAAGGAGGTGGCCAGTGAGGTAGAAGACAGTCCTGAATGAATGGTCACCCTGAAGCCAAGTGAATAGAGCATCTCAAGAAAGGGCAAGTGATCAATGAAGTCCCAGGTTCGAGGAGTTCTGACCACATCCTATGTGAAGGGGCCCCACATGGCTAAAGCAGTGTTCTGTGTCCTCCTACAGCACTACACAGTCAGAAGCCCCATAAATAAATGGCTGGACAGAAGGTAAGTTAGGAATAAAGCCTTGGACACAATCTCCAAGGGATATAAGGTATAGGCCTTAACGAATTCTTATCCTCTCTTCATGCAATGGTATGTAGGACTCTAAATGATTTTGATCAACCCACAAATCTTGAGTGCCTCTAATTTCATCGAGAGTCAACTTCTACATTTGTCATACAAATTGACAGGATGCTGGTTTAGTCAAGGGGAAAAAAATGTTTTCACATCCAGTATACAAACTAGTAAAAGGTCTATTGCAGATGAAGATATCCGTAGGAGAAGGAAATGCAGCAGCCTTTTTGGAGGAGTGGGGCCTTTTTGGTTGGGATGGGAACTGACTCTCCTTGGACTGTGCATTCTCTTGCAAGCATGATGGCTGCCCGTGCCTAGAGTTAAAACGTAAACTATTTGGCACTTGCATACAAGAATACTTCCAAAAGCTCATGGAAAGATTCATATTATCTTTTAATTCTATTTTTCCACAAACATTTTGGAGTACCCTCGTATTATCATTCTGATAACCTGAGGTACTTTAATGAAAATTACAGACATGATATTAAGCAGTTTCAGAGAGGAGTAAGAAAGTTTCTAAGGCTATGAAGGGGAGACATTGGGATCTGAATCTAGACATGGCTGACTTCAAAGTACATGATTTCCACATGGGCTATGTTGTCTCACCTGTGAGATACAGCTCCTGCAGTTCAGAGCTTGCACTCAACAGGCAAGTTGTGGATATGACTAACTATCACACAAATTGTATGGTGACTCATGTCCAGTCAACATTCCTGCTGTCTAAGTTAAAAAAACCCAAAACACAAAAAACAGAGTATTCTGACTGGGTTGTGCAAGAAAGACTTCAAGGCAGAGTAAGGCTTTACATGGATTCTGATAGATAGGATTTCAAAGTGTAGAGAGAATTGCATTATAAGATCAGGGAATAGAACTCTTCACAGTGGTGTTACTCTAAGTAATGATAGTGCTTGAAGTCTCAAATTCTTCTTTATTTACAATTCACCTGTCAACATTTTTCTGCAGAAATCTGAATTTCTTCTGAAGGGAGTATGTAGAGACTATATATCTCTTTCTTAATTATATTAGTCAGGGTTCTCCAGAGAAATAGAATCAATGGCATACATCTAGAGAAAAATTTATCATAAGTTATTGACTCATGAGATTATGGAGGCTGAGAAGTCTCGCCATCTGCTGTCTGTAACCTGAAGACTCAGGACAGCTGATGGTGTGGTTCAAAGGCCTGAGAGCCAGAGAGCTGATGGTATAGATTCATAGCCCAAGAAGGAAGGCCTGAAAACCAGGAATGCCAAGGTGGGAGAAGATCTATGTCCCAGCTCAAACAGATGGAGCAAATTCAAACCTCCTCCACCTTTTTGTTTTATTCAGGCCCTCAGTGGTGGTTTGGATGATTCCCATCTGCATGGGCAATTTGCTTTACTCATTTTACTGATTGAAATCCTGAACTCTTCAAGACACACCTTCATAGACACACCCAGAAATAGTTTTCCAGATATCTGGGCATCCGGTGATCTAGTCAGTTTGACACGTAAAAGTAAGTATCACATCCATTAAGTATTAAGGACTCCCTCTATTAATGAACATAGTGCCTCTTTCATTGTTACCCATGAGAAATTAGGCAGAGCTCTGGGAATTAAGTTTCTTCATCTGTAACACAGGAATGTTAATACATTTCTCACAGGGCTGTTCTGAATATTAAATAAAACAGTGTATGTGACAGTGCTTCCTAAAGTATAAACATAGAGATATATCATATGCACCATTATTCAATTTCATCGAATACAGCCGTGCTAGAGGAAAAGACAAAAACAACAATAAATATTTTCTTTGGGGTCTTTGCATGTGGTCCTATGACATAGATTGGCTGAAGGATCTTTTGTATGTTAACATAATAGCTTTGAAAAGATTTGAGTCCTATCGTTCATGTCAGAAGGAAGCACTGTGCTGTATCCAGCTCAGCTGCCAGCAAGCCTGACAGAATGCAAAACAGTGATAGGACCCCTGAGCTGTTCTTGATTGGCCCAAGGACTTCAAAAATAAAATAAACCAGTTCTGTTATTTTTCATTTCCTGCAAAATATGAAAGCTGATAAGTTCTGGGCTCTCTGGTTATTACAAGGATAGTCAAGTTGAATTGTCCCTTTAGCCAACAGTAGAACAATCCAGAAGTTTCTGTTCAGAAAGCTACCACTTGGAGGTTAAAGGATCCCTGCTCACAAAGGGTTCTCTCTTCTGGGGCTTTCCAGCAGGGTGCTGATGAGTTTGATCTCCAGAATTCTGCACAGGGCACTCCACCTTTGGCTTTTAGGGGACGTAGGTAAGCAGCTTGCTATTTACACTGCTTATTGATCTTTTAAAGGTGGCTAGGGAAGTCCCCTTGGTATCTCAAAAACTTAATGTTCAGTTCAATCAGTTAAGAGGGTCTCAAGGCCATGAAAATCTCTAAAGAGGATACATGGTAACCAATCATGCATACTCTGTAACCACAAACTTCACAAGTGCATCAGAAGGTCAAAGTCCGAAGAATAATTTTTTTCTTGTTTTTAATTTCTCTTTGCTTTAAATGTGTCATATCGCCCTGTTGTGTGTAATAATTAATTCTTTTAGTTGGAATATTCTCTAAGAAATTAGTGAAGCCTATTAGGAGTACATTGAGTCATGGTAGGAAAAGTTACATGTATAGGTCCGTTGTACCCGAGAAGCTTACAGGCTGCAGGGTATACAAGTTCTGCTCAGCACACACCACACTCAGCAAGCTGCTCTGTGTAAATTTAAGGATTTTCACCATAAACCACAGACAATCTTCTACCAGGTTCTCTACAAGTGCCTCCTCTTCTTTTTTGCCTTTCTTCCAAGGCATGACTACCCTTTGTGTTGTTTCCTAGTTCACAAATAATCCGTGACCCAGTAGAGCTATTTTATTTCCAGTCTAAGTCTGCTAGTCAATGCCAAACAACCATGGAAAGGGTGTTAAAGGAAAGAGATGTGGAAGAACTGGGTCACTTGGTGGCCACATCTCATCCTTTCCTGTTGTTTATTGACATGAGCCTGAGGCTACAACTCACCCTATGATAGAATAGATGATGGAATAGAGAAGAGCTTCACAAACTTTAATGTGCACAGAAACACCTCGGGGTCTTGTTAACCTTCAAATTCTACTTCAGTAGGTGTGGGGTTGGGACCTGAGATTCTGCATTTGTCATAAGGTCCCTGGTGGTGCTGATGCTGCTGGGCCACAGGCCACACTTTGAATAGCAAGGAATTAGAGGATTTATTGATCTGGGAGGCTCTTAAACATTCCAATTAGACTCAGGCTCCTGTAACAGTACAGGGCCTAATATGATGTATAACAAAGAAATATCGTCTTTTAACAGCATTTCTCTGGCCTGTCTCCTGGGATCGAGCATAAAATGATTTCATTATATTTATCAAATATTCTCTGCAAAACATATTGCTATAAAAATCAGTTAAGGGTTTGTGACCAAGTAGAATGAACAAAGTGCTATAATTGTCTAAAGAGTGATATACGAGAAATTCACCAGAGCTATCTGGGTGCATAGGATCTTATAGCCTCTTTCATCCATCAAAGGTTTTTCTCCACACATGTCAGCCAGGAGGTTATCTGTATCATAAACACTATGCAAAGCTTTTTGGATTCTTTCTCTGGGACAGGTTGCTTCCATTGACTATGTTATCAATCAGGGCATAAACCACAGCCTTAATGTTATCTGAGACTCAGAAGTTCACCCTGGCACACTAACTGCTGGGGAATTATGAGTCCTGGGATTGCTCTAACACAGAGTATTGTGCTGTGAAGATTATGGAATCTTATTAGAAAAGGCTCTGCCCCAGATTTGTAGCAGTTCAAATCAGAGTATTTCTTTCAGATACCTTAGGGAAGAGGAACAATGTTGGAACCTGTTTATATTTACTCATACATACTCCCAGGACGCAGAGCCGGCAGCAGGAGCTGCAGCAGTCCCAGCTTATTAGTGCGAATTTCCCCTTTGGGGGGTTATTTAAAAATATTTGTACATATTTCAAATCCCTCAATCTGGTTTGTGGCAAATGGTTACTTAAGCAGCTTCTCAATTATTTTGTTCAAGTTTTTGCAGATATTTGGCACAAAGCTTAGGTTTTTGAGGCCTTTAACTACCTCCTCAATCGGTTTCAGGAAAATGAAAAAAAAAAAATCAAGGGGTGTTAAATTATTACTCTCTTTATGTAGTAAGCACAAATAGAATTGATTGTAGACCTCAGTACAGGAAAAATATTCTTGCACAGCTGCATGGTCATAATTTTTGCATGTGTTAAAATTATGTTCTTGCTATTTTGTCATAATATTCCAGAGTGAATCTTTGGAGGAATGACATGGTTATAATAATAGTGAATGGAGTCACTTTGCAGATCTCAGGTAATAAAGTATGTCATAAACTTGTGAATGAAATGTAAGCAAAATCATTTAAAATCAATGGTAGATAAATAGAAACAAGTAAAAGCAAATGTTATTTTGCAGTAATATCAGGTGGTACCACTCATTAGATGGAGACAAATGAATCAGTTGCCAAACTTGGACTTCAACAAATTTCAATTACCAAATTTATGCCCAGTCTTTGTGCCCACCCTTATGTTTGAACTTCTATGGGGAGCTGGAAGGCCATGCGTCAAGTGCGGAGGGATGCAGGCTCATGGAATTATAGACTGACAATGTCCAAGACCCTAGATTATCCTGAACCACCACTTTATTTATTTATTCGTTTTATTCCTTGTAGCCATGCTGTATATGAGAGGGTGTCTGTATTAGTCTGTTTCTGTTGCTTAAACAAAATACCTGGAACTGGGTAATTTGTAAGAAAATGAAATTTATTGATTACAGATTTGGAGGCTGGGAAGTCCAAAGTCCAAGGAACATTTCTGGTGAAGACCTTCTTTGGTGGTGGCTTCAGCAGCACAGGGTGTCACGTGGCAAGAATGGTGGAGCAGCAGAGAGCTACCCTTCTCAGTTGGCTCCTTTAAAAGCCATCAGAATCATGCCCATGACCACCATTAATCTATCAACTTATTACTCAGTGAATGGAATGATCCATTCACTAGGCTCAGTCCTCACAGTCCAATCAACTCTTCAAGGCTCCATCTTTCAATTACCACAATAGGATTTCCCACCCTCAACAGTTACAGTGGGGATTTAAGCTTCAGTGACTTTGGGGGGCCCTTCAATCCACTGCAGTGTCAAAAACTAATTGATCCTATGGTGACTAATTTGAAGCAGGTAGGCTGGGTCCTCAGGGACAACGTCAATCCTGTCTTCCTGCTTTTCTAGTTGTCTGATTATGTGGCCTGTTGCATTTCATTCTATACATTTACATATACATGTGTATGTGTGTGTATGTATGTGAGTATATACATATTTTATAAGCATAGGAAAGACCAGTGATAGGTGGTGAGAATGACATTCAGCATTGCTGAGCTGTCCTCCTCCCTTGCACTGTATGGGAAACAACCAATTAAGACATGCAGCAATGCCAAACTTCACTCAGTCTGTGTTCTTTCACCTCACACCGTGTATTTTGGGTAGACGCAACTGGTCTTGAAGACATTTGAGTATTAGATTCTAGGAAGAAATTTAAAGTTTGAGTGATTGTGCCCTTTCCGCTGAAGGCCCAGTTGGCTGATGTTGAAATGGGTAAGTTTATGAAACCCGGGAAAGTGGTGCTGGTGCTGGCCGGATGCTACTCCGGTTGCAAAGCCATCATCGTGAAGAACATTGATGATGGCACCTCGGACCGACCCTACAGCCATGCTCTGGTGGCTGGAATTGACCACTGTCCTCAAAAAGTGACAGCTGCCGTGGACAAGAAGAAAATCGCCAAGAGGTCAAAGATCAAATCTTTTGTGAAAGTTTATAACTACAATCACCTCATGCCCCCAAGGTACTCTGTCGATATCCCCTTAGACAAAACCGTCATCAACAAGGACGTCTTCAGAGACCGTACTCTTAAATGCAAGACCTGACGGGAGGCCAAGGTCAAGTTTGAAGAGAGGTACAAGATGCGCAAGAGCAAGTTGTTCTTCCAGAAGCTTTGGTTTTTGATGTTGTTTTTGTTTGTTTGTTTCAGTCATTAAAAAGAAAAAAAATAAACTTTGAGTGATTGCAATGTCAGAACTTGGATCCTACTGATAATGATTATGCTGAGTGGCTCTTTCAACAGGTTAAGGGTGCTGTCTGATAAATTAAGTTGTCATCAAATAAGGTGAGATTACATGTACGTGTATATGTGTGTGTGGATGTGTGTATACGTATGTATCTGCATGTGTGTGTGTACACTCATGTATGTAACACCACTTGAACCCTTTGAAAACTATCCTATTGGGAATGATGACCTATGTCATCCAAGTTCCTCAGCTGGGGAGAAAAGGAACATCAGGGAAGGCAAAGAAAGATGAGACAACTCCAATATACCAATTTTTTTGCAATAAAATCCATAATCTCCACCCTGTGAAGATCATTCTATGGGCACTGCTTTGGCAATGAAAACAATAGTTATATGTCAAGATGGTTTAAACAGCCTCAATCCATACACATCAGCTTTACACAAAACTGTGGTCATTGGAAGAACAATGTTTACCTACGCTCATTTTAAAGGAATGAAATAAAAATCTCACAACTCCAAACCATGGACAGAGAATTCTGCCAGGCCCCATAAGAAATAGAAGTTCAGCCTAAGCAGACCTTTTCCTCAGGTAGCCTACCACCTGGTTGAAAGCTTAGTTAAACAAAACAGAATAAAACACAAAAAACAAATAACAGAGCTTGGAGGTTACCTCACGCAAATAGTTCATTTCTACAAAGAAACAATCTGAGAAAGAGAGTTTATGCAAATTCCCCAGAGTCACACAATGGGTAAGTGGCAGAGCTGAGACAAGGATCCAGGCAGCCTGACTCCAGAGTTTATGTTCTGTGTCCTACGCACTATCGCCTCTTTGTAGAAGCTGTAACCTAAGAGAGATTTATTTTAAATTTGTTTTTAAACTCTCTCATTCCTTCATGTCAAATAATAATTGGCTGCCTCTATAGGCAATTCTTTCTGCTAGTGGGGTGGGAGGAGACAGGCGTGAATCAGCCAATTATCCAATCAATTATTTACTTTCCATTATGGAAAGAACTGGGAAGCAAAAGGGACTATGACAATATATGACAGGGGTGAGGGGTGGGGTCCAAGCTAGATCAAGGTAAGGGGATGAGTCCTTGAGGAAATGGCATTTGGGTCGAGCTTTGATGGTTGAGTAGGCATTAATTCCAGCAGAGGGAACAGCTGAGCCTTGAGGTGAGAAGTAGCTGGCACCTGAGAAGTAGCTGGCACCTGAAAAGGGACCAGAGTAGCCTGCCATCGAGAGCAATATGACATGGAACCCTGGAGACCAGTAGGAGGTACGGGCTCAGGCAAGGCCTTGAAGACCACGTTAGAATTTGGTGTTTGTTCCTAAGAACAGTGAGCTTGTAGCACTCACAGAAATGGGTTTTATCTCCATCTGCTTAATAAATACTGTATTGGGAGAGGAAAAATGTAGTTTCCGTATCTAATTTTCCCTTAGGATTTAGACTGGAGCTTTCCAGATGATCTAAGGCAGGAGTCAGCATCCTTCCAAAGCACGCGCTAAGCGGGCACTGTCTGTGAACCTGACCAAGCCTTACATGGTGCAGGCCGGGAGCTGGTAGTTGTTCAGGATGTAAGAGATGAGCTGCTGTGCCCTCCAGCAGGGGCTGGAGAGCCACCTATTGCCTGGGAACTGTTGTTTGCCTCCCCTTCCGCATGTCACTTTTGAAGTCTTGTATAACAAAGTTTACTTTCAGACCACCTTTGCTTTTTTATTTTCAATGGGATTGGAGGATCATTCAGTCAATGCCTACACAAAAGAAGTCACTAACTCATAAACTTTCATTTCTAAAGTTTCTATATCAGAAGATAGAGCGACCCTTGGACTGATCCCTTCAATCACTGAATAGACTTGCTTTCCCCGGGCACCTGAATCTATGCTCTAGGCATTGCCATTTCTCCTAGAAGTGAGGTAATAAATAAGATTTCTGTTCCCAGGCAAGCCCACAATTGCATTAAATATCTGGCCTCTGAGCCCAGGGAAAATGGGACCACGCAGCTCAGAAGGGAGCAAAGGAAGAATAGAATTTCCTTCCCTCTCTCCTGGGTGCGATTTTGAAAGAGGCACATTTTTGCTCAATTAGAATGATAAAAGAAAATCCTATCTGGGAGGGGGCAGGGAGAGCTGCAAGTGTAGGCATAAACTCAGATATTGAAAGGAGGTCTCTAGAGTGGAGCCTCCAAGTCAGCTGGTGGCCACCTGGGCTGGCACAGAAAGACCCTGAGGGGCACCGCCTCAAGCTGTAGTTAGGCTGGTGCTGCAGCTGCTCTCTGACACTGTTCAAAGTCCCATTGTGGAACAAAGAGGACAGGGTGACAGCTCCTTTGTTTCCTGGCTTTCTAAAACTGATAGCATGCAGGTGACTGGGGTTTCTCTCTCTCTCTCTCTCTGGTGCCTGTTTTTGTAAAAGTTAAAAAGCAGAAGGAGTCTTTAGCATTTCTAGGAAAGATCTGCCTGTGCAGTAGAAAACACAAGCAAAAATCCCCAAGTGCAGCTCCAGCAGCAGCCCCAGCGCTACTCAGTGAAAAAGCCGGGGCAGAGATGGCAGCTGCGGGGGTGCTGGGAAGACACAGGAAAATCCAGGGCAGAGCCAAGACAGGGTTCTTTGAGTGCTGCTGCAGCAGGCAGGAGAACCCCACTAATGGTCCTCAGTCCTTAGAGTCAGAGAATACAGCCAGACAGCTGAGCAGATAAAAGCAATTCCAGAGATAAGGATCTAAGCTTCTTGGGAGCAGGGACTGTGTCTTGTGTCTCCTTGAATTCCGGAGCCTTTGTTGGCCAGACCACAGAATGCATCCTTAATTGCTGAGGGGAAGAATCAGACACTGGAGACAGAACGGAGCCACCAGGACTATGGAGGGGTAGAGGGCCGAACACTCAGACCTAGTGGCGTGTGCTGAGGAGGAGATGGAGTAGGAGATTGTTCTCACTTGTCTAGGAAGGCCTGAAAGAGATCTCATTTGTCTGGGTTGGTGGATCTAGTCCATGAGAAGGAACAAAAATACTTTATTTTGGAAGACTTGAATTTCTTAAATTCCGGTTACTGAAGTTACCATGCTGACACTGAATGGGCTGTTTGGGTCCATCATTTTAAAATGTGCACTAGGAGGGCAGGGTTATGTCACGTGCACCACCAAATACCAGTCCTACTGCGAGCTCAACCAAAATAAGAAAGGAAGAATCCTTGGGCAAATCCCTGAAGAAATGGGGTGGGCCAGACCTTTTTTTTTGGAGATCTGTCATCTAAATAGCAAGTGAAGCTCTGGATTTCAGTAAACACACTTTGTTTTATTTAACTCAGTGTCTCCTGATCTTGAGTGAACTTAGAACCCCATTACTATTTAGAAAACATTTTCTACACATTGGAAAATGTTGCTGCTGTTGGTGGCTTGGAAAGCAGATTGGAGTTTCATCTGTTTGGAGCAGATCATGGAATCACTGGAAGGTGAAATTTCCCTTGGACAATTCTAAACAACCTCTGGAGCATAGGCTGGGGCAATGGCTCCGTTTCTTCATGGGTCTGGATTTGGAGACAGATTAAGCTTGATTTTTTAAAAAAAATCTGTCATTGGTTTGCCTGTCACTAAACAAATTGTAAGCCACGTTACTTTACTTTCCTGTGCTCCTTTTCTTCACCTGCCTTCTTGTACTCTTAGAATGGTATGCCAATAATGAAAGGTGTGTTATTCAATGAAGCCAAACTGAGGTTTGTTGCAGTTAAGCAGAATTAGCATTTCCTGTTTGCAAACATGCTTCTTTGCTACTCCTACCAGCAAGACCCAGAGAAGTCAGATGGCATTCTCTGCATTTACAGATGCAGAAAGCAGTGCACAGAGAGATGGGGGGGCACTTTTGAAGTCTTGTATAACAAAGTTTACTTTCAGACCACCTTTGCTTTTTTATTTTCAATGGGATTGGAGGATCATTCAGTCAATGCCTACACAAAAGAAGTCACTAACTCATAAACTTTCATTTCTAAAGTTTCTATATCAGAAGATAGAGCGACCCTTGGACTGATCCCTTCAATCACTGAATAGACTTGCTTTCCCCGGGCACCTGAATCTATGCTCTAGGGGGGGGGGGGGGGGGGGGGATAACAGGGTTTCTAGCTGGGTGCATCCTTTTTTTGTGCTCTTCTAAAATAAACTGCTGCACATACAGCTCACAGGATAGGGTCTTGACCGAAAAGGAATGCAGCTGAGCTTGGTTCTGAGTCTCTGCTCATAGCTGGGTTTGCTAGCTTTGTAGTGATTTGTCAGGAGTAGGTTCCGTTTTCAGTTCTGTGCTCTTTGCACAACTAAAAGGCCTTTTGAAATAAATGGAGACGTACATCCACTAGGTGGCGCTACATCCTTTGTTCCCTGACGGATGCATTTCCCTTAGCTAAAAAGTACGCGGTTTGGGTAGGAACGCAGCAAAGACAGAAAGCATCTTCTTTTCTCTCACCTTGTTGTGGGAGCTACAGTACTTTGATGGAAAAATGTATGGGGAATTGGCATGTTTTCATGCGGGGAATGAGAGAGGTGATACTGTAGGATGTCCTGTGAAATGCAGCAGATAGCTGAGTGGAATCAGATTCCACTCACTTTGAATTAGTTAGGTCCCACGACTTGCTAAATACATAAAAAAAAGGAAAGTTATTTTATCTATCCAGTATTTCACCTTTTATAGGTTTCTTTATCTGTTAAATAGCTACCTTATGGTTTTTTTTTTTTATGTGGAGTAAATGAAATCTATGTAAAGTACTTAAGCAATAACCTGGGGCATGATAATTCCTCAGTAAGTGTTAGTTGTTGGTTTTTTTTTTCTATTTTTATTTTTCATTTGATTCAATGCCCAGTGAGAGAGAACTCCATGTTTTCATACGAAAATATAAGATTCAGTTAGATTTGTATTTCTGGACTGCCTTCCTTTCTTTGCTACCCTGTGGGTTCCTGGATGCCCTCAAACTTCCTAACCCCTGGGATGGCCTGTCATTTTTCCCAGCAAAGCGTTCCTCAGACCTTCCTGTGCATCAGATCATCAGGAGGTCTTGTTAAAACTCAGATTGCAGGGCCGGCCCGGTGGCGCACTGCTACTGTGCGCCGCTTGGGAGCGCGGCAGTACTCCTTCCAAGGGTTCGGATCCCACATACAGACCGGCCGCTCACTGGCTGAGCGAGGTGCGGGCGCAACACCGAGGGTTGCGATCCCGTTGCCGGTCCCGGTCCGGTACGGGCGCGACACTGAGGGTTGTGATCCGTTGCCGGTCACGAAAAATGACAAAAAAAAAGGAAAAAATAAAATAAAATAAAATAAAACTCAGATTGCTAGGCTCTGCCCTGGTTCAGTGGGTCTGGGGTGAGGCCTGAGAATGTGCATTTCTAATGAATGCCCAGATGATGCCAACGCTGCTCCAGACCAGTGCCCTAGAAAGGATTGTTTACACCCTGCTCTACCTTCCCATCCCCAGGCCTCATTTAGGCAGAGTAGGATGTGACTTCAAGGCTGGACTGTGTGGATTTCTTTAGAGCTGCTCCTGCCCAGACTGGCTCCCTTTCCCAGCTTGTCAGAGTATCTCAAATTTCCTCCTCTAGAGATCTGTTTCCTTGAAAAAACATGTACTCACTGTGAGGCCTGCAACTCCTTTTTGTCATTTCTTATCACCAATCCCTTCTCTCCCCTTACAGTTCCGATGTGATTTACACAGGAAACACTCCAGGCTTCCCAACTGATAGCTTAGAGGCCAACAGTTGAGGCATGAAATAGCAGGTGATTCTTCCACATTAAAAAATGACCTTCAGCACCAAGCATGGCACATGGTAAATGCTCAAACATATTTGTAGTTGCTGGATGAATCAATACTCCAGGGAAAGCCCTTCTGGCCTAAGAAAAGGAGACCTCACCAGTCAGAAAGCTTCCCACTTACTCGCTGTGCGACCGTGGGATAATCTTTTTATGAAATAAACACAGCTTACAACTATTAGGTACTGTCGTGATTTATAGCTGCATATTGATTAGTACCACTTATATATTTTTAGGTTGAATCATATGAAATTGACTCCATTTGACCATTTTTGAGCTTTATATGGCTCAACCCAATAAAAGTTCGGTATTTAAACTTAGGCACTTCCTTAATGGGAATATTTTTCTAATATGCTTTTAATTCTGAGTGTCATTCCTGCTTCTCTCTCTTGCTGCACATCCAAATGTTAAGGGACTATTTTAAAAATAAGCCTGATGTTGGCACTGTAAAAATTCAGTTTTATTCCCAGGCCGAGATGATCCTTCATTGCTATTTTCTCATTGGAAGAATGATTCTCCTTCATTTGGAAGCAACTGGCAGATGTTCCTTGCTGAGCTAGCTCTCGGCGGGAGCGCCGCTGCGCTTCCCAAGCAGCGCACTTATCCAGTGTGCCACCGGGCCGGCCCCTAGCTCTCGGTTTTTGTGGGATGCTGTGGTGTTGAATTCCACCTGCAGAATCGACTTTCCTTTGTGGAATGCTGTGGTGTTGAAATTCCACCTGCAGAATATCGCAACCCTCAGTGTTGCCCCCGTACCGGACCGGGGACCGGCAACGGGATTGCAACCCTAACTTTTCCCTCACGACTTTCCTCACTCTTCCCACCCTCTGCCCTGGAAACTGCTTCTACTCCACACAGCCCCTATTCAAAGGGTACATTAACCTTTCTTTAATCTTATGCAATACCACCCATGCCCTCTTCCCCACTCTCTCTTTCTCTTTCTTTCTCTTTTAAAATTACAACAGTCTTGAGCATGGCAAGTGAGATTGGCTTTGTAAGCTGTACATGATTCTTAAGTTATCATTCAGTTATGCAGGGAGCCATGTAAAGGTTTTAAACCCATCTGCTGCAGAGTCCTAGAACTCTTGGTGCCAGCGAGTCAGTGAGATATTCTTGGGAGAGGCAATGCCTTACCATTCAATAGCCATTCAATAAAGACTTATTGTGCACTGATTATGTATCAGGAAGCTCTGGCCACTTATCCCTCAGTAGAATATGTTTATTAAGTCATCTTTATAACTGACAGCAGGTTTTGTTACAGGGAAAGGTAGAAAAACTATCCAGATGCTGGTTGCCAAGGGCTGTGGAAGGAGCATTCCTCAGCAGAAGGCCACAGCAGGGCACAAAGTAAACAAATTCTACCTATTTTTAAATTTTGCCTCACTTGACCATGTGAAAGTATAACAATTACTGAAGGATGAATTAAGCATATAAACTTGATATTTGTTATGCAAATCCCTACACATGAGGAGGTGAGGAGGACCCATGCTGGTGCCATACCCCTGTTTGAACCTTTCTGCTGTTCCATCACTGGGTGACTTTGGACAAGTTACCTAGTTTCCTGGAGCCTCAGTTTCTTCATCTATAAAACAGACAGATAATAGTAATTATAGGGTTGTTGTGAGGCTGAGTTAAAGTATTTAAAGTGCTTAGAGCAATGTTTGGCAAATAGTAAGAACTGTGTAAATATTAGCTATTTTGGTTTCAGATGATATCCCAGAAAATGCTAAATTATACTAATATGTTAATAATCAATAGCTGCATTCTCCTGGAGGAGCTGTTGTATCCTTGGCCTTTTTAAAGGTCTTCTGCATTTTTTTCATAAATATCCAGTTTTAAATGATTTCGAGATCATTATTTCTTCTAAAAATCATTCAGTACTCTAAGCCACTGGGTTTATTATCAGTAGTTTTTTTTTTTTTCTCCCTTGATATTTAAGCTAAAACTTCTCTCTTAATTCCAGTCTATTTTTCCTTATTAACATGCTTTTACTATGCGTGTGACTTCTTTTCTTTCTTCATGTTTACCTCTGCCTGATATTTACAGAAGTACAAGAGAGAATTGGTGAACTTGGGCAAACTCTTCTGGAGAGAACTCCTCAGGGATCTATTACAGACATCACAGTTCTCTCGGTCATACCATCTGCAGGCAATGTAAGCATAGTGCCAAGGGTATCTCTGAGAATTTCTCATGAATAGAAGCAGAGAAAAAGCAACAGCCACCCATTTGTGAATTATTAGGAAGAATGGAGTTCTAGCCTTGCTTTTGAATTTCCTCAAGGGCTTTAAATTACGATGGATAAGTTCATGAAGCACCACACAAACTCTTCAGCATTTATGGTCGTGTTTGGAGTTGTGGTGAGTTGATTACAGTCATGATTTGCCAGGAATTTCATTGTAGGATCATGGGAGTCTCAAGAATCTTTTCCCCATTTAGATTATTTGTGCATGTAGGAAATACATTTTGTGCTTTGGCATTTCATGATTATTTCATTTAGTTGTTGTATCAGTCATATTTAGGGGGAAAAAAACCACTTAAAATGTTTATTTGTGCTTTCCTTGTATTTTATACTGTGGTTCAACTCTGGAATCTTTAAAACCCCAAAAGGATATCTAGACTTCAGCACTGAGTTTTATAAAACAAATTATTTTTATGTCTACTGATTTTTCATAATTTTTCCATATATCGTGTTTATTTATTGAAATATTTATTTCCAGATGTCATGTTCAGAGTCTAGTGGAGTAATTTTTAGCATCTGTTAAGAAGTTATGTTTTGGTTATTTTTCTTAAAAATGAAAACTATTATCTTAACTTTGAGACCTTCAATATAGGGAAAATGTAGCACCATTTTTATTCTAGTACAATATTGATCATTTTAATAATATGGATTTTGGAGAAATCCAGAATCTGAGAGATTGTGGAAGAGTCATGCAACTGAAAGCTACATGTTGACTTATTTAAGCAAAAAATTAGAATAAGCAAAGGAATGGAATTCTTTGATGGTCCAAATTTTTTATTCTAGCCATTTAATTCGGTTTTACCCTTAATCTTTACCTGAGGTGGTGGCTAAGATACTACAGTCTGGAATGATAAGTCCTAATTTTCTGCTTCTTATTCCCTCATTTTCTGCTCTATCTGATTTTTAAGATGTGTATGGGTATAAGGTCAGGTGAATTAAAATTGATGTAAAGAGACACAAAATAGATATCACCTGGGTGCAGTCAACACCCCTCAGTCAAAGGTTACCAGCCTTTCTGTTCTTGACCTAAAGCCTTGTGATCCATTAAACTCTTTAAAGAGAGACTCAGAAGGACACTGTGATAAGACAAAGTGGTGAGAGTGGTGGTGGAGGAGGAGGTCATGGATGTATGGCCCAAGGACATGGTGTCCCCGGGATTACTGATGAAGTGGTAGTCTATGGCAGTGTCCTCCTGATGAGAGTGTGGGGGCAGCAGACTCCTGATGTGTCTCCACAAAGTGGTGAGAGTGGTGGTGGAGGAGGAGGTCATGGATGTATGGCCCAAGGACATGGTGCCCCCGGGATTACTGATGAAGTGGTAGTCTATGGCAGTGTCCTCCTGATGAGAGTGTGGGGGCAGCAGACTCCTGATGTGTCTCTTCAGCTGTCCATGGCTGGTGTGGGAATTTGGAAAGGAGGTGGGTAGGCCACCTTTCTACTATCCCTTCCCCCAGTTAAATATTCCAGTCAGAGGTTGAGTTCAAAGATGGTTCAATGAGGTGCTAGATCAGCTGATATATCCTAGATAACGGGACATTTGGGGTGTTCTGATAGATTTAAAAGCAAGGAAAGAGATGTTTGGTCTTGATAAACTACCTCTAGGACCTTCCAGCCTAAGGATGGGATTAGGGCATCAGGCTCAGGTAGGCAGATGGTTGAAGAGGTGTTGTAGCCCTGGCCTAGTGATATGGTTTGTTCATTTAACCACCTTTTGTAAAATGCTGAACACCTTCTCATCAAGATCTTAACACTACTGTTACAGTATAGCCACATATTATTTCTTTACAAAGAAAAGCTGAAGCCCAGAGAGTTTCAGCAGGTTACTGAGTATCACTAACAATAGAATGGACAATATCGAATTTGGAAAGTCCTCTCACCTTGTTTTCTAATCTATTCTTTCAGGCTGCACACATCCCCGTCAGTGTGTGGCAAAAAGAATAAACCATTGCCTGAATGTACTATGAGGTTGAAATAGACTTGATCGTCTAAAATATTTCTTTCCAGCATTAGGACGAATGCTGAACATTTCTGAATTCTAATTGTGAAGCATTAATGTTGTGCATTAATGCTTAGCCTCGGGAAATTCTTACTTTGAGTGCCAAATTAAACTAATTTACACTTACTGACTAACTAAACATTTTCTTAGTGTGGCACAATACTCATATTTCTGCCATATTATATTTTATTTTACACTTTTCGTAATATTTCATAAAATTGTGTGAGTAGTGAAATATTTCAGACTTTGAACCATGATCCTTCGTGGCCTCCTGGAGGATTGTGAAGCAAAGATCACAAAGATACTGATGTTATCTGTCAGATGATATTACAAACTATCCCAATAGATGGCATAACCTGCTGAGTAGAATGTCATTATTATGAGGCCCATCCTGAAACATGGTGATAACAGTAACAGTCTTTCCTGAGCATTCTTCTACCTCTTTTATCCCTAAACCTGCAACGCAGCTAGGTGTTTTATGCATTGTTCTTTAAACAAAAATGTCATAGAAAAATTAAGCAAGTTATATATAGTACGAGAAGAAGTCCTATAAAAGCTGGTTTGGGAAGGCACCCAGAGTCTGTACTTATTTAGTTGCATTCTCCTCTAGGTTCACTATTCTAACTTATAATCTTATAATGAAGCACAGCCAGACTGTCTCTACTTGAATTTGATGACTCTGAGATTCATCTATAAGCTTTAGGAGGTCATCTAGGTGAACTAGTAGGTGGTGACTTTCCTCCTGAGCTGGTGTCTGACCACTGTTCTGGAAAGCCCAAGTCTTGATCATGAGTTGGGAAAGAGCAGAAGATGTTTTATGATGATGATTCACCAGGCTGAACGTTAGCCTCTCCACGCTGGACCTGTTACACAAGATGTTTCATTAGCTGTGGGAAGTATAGCATGTTTTCTGACAAATACGCCCTAGAAATCAGATTCCAAAGTCCCCTTTGTTCTTGGGTGGTTTAACACTCCGCACATTCTCTGCCTTGCTTTGCGAGAGTCTGGAGCCCTGCCATTCCTATGATAAAGGCAGTGGGGAATGTCTCACCTATCTGGGTAATTTGAGCTTTTGTCCCATTTTCCAGGCAAGATTTCAAACTTTTAATTACCCACTTAGTAAAACCCAGATGTCCCATTTCAAAGACCTATTCCCATTAGGGAATTTTCATTTCCAAGCAATAGTTGGATGAAATCCTAGAGTTTTACTGCATCACATTTCTAGTACTTTAGCTTTGCTTTTTTTTTTCTTTCTCTCCCAGAGTAAATAGGACTATAAACTTCTAATTCTGAAAACCTATTTTAGATAGAATTGGGAGTATATCACAATTCACTACATGGAAGCTTCCCATCTAAGCCCTAACTGGTTTTTTTTGAAATATTTCTTAACATGCATTTGGTTCGTAAACCTTCTTGGGGTGCTAAGAGGATAAGTGACTTTCAATTTGAAAATACATTACAAAGTGTTCCATCTCTTATAGTTTAAGGAATACCCTGGTCAAGGTCTTACAACATTTACCTGACAGTGATTTTGATAAACGGATTCATCACTGGGTTGGAAAAGAGCCAGAGTGAGATGGCTCTTGGACCAATTTATTGTGGCCATGTGTATTGGCAGAACAGTGTGGGTGTTGTGTGACCTTGTTTATGCAGGATATTTCCACAGCTGTGCTAGCTCAAAGTCTCAACTTCAATTGCTATCTCCATTGACCAGATTGGCTGGACTAATCACCTGTTGACGGTGTTCTGCATCAAATAGCCATTTTGCGATTTCAAGGGAAGATACTTGAGAATTTAAATTGGTTATATTGATGTGGAGGTAAAATAACATGGATTTAGCTTGGATAATCACATTATGATTTAAATCAAAGAGCAGATGATTAAAATTGCTTTTTCAAGGGGGCTTCATATGACCTAAGGATAAGGTACTATGCCTGATAAGGACAATTTCAGGCTAGGATGTAAATGGTGACTCTTTTTGAATAAGAAATTGTATTTTATTTATATTTTACTCTCTTCAAAGTGCCTTCACAGGCATGCAGGATCACAATAATTTTGTTTCTCACAACTAGAAAATGACCAAATATGGAAGACCTTACAATGGCTGGTAGAACAACAGGCCTCTGAAGTCTATATGAGTGGCATCCCGGGCAGCACGAATGTGCAGAGGGCTGGGGTGGTGATGCACAGGCACATATGGCTCCAGAAGACTTGCCTCCCACTTACTGTCCCCCATTTCTGACTTCTGCACCTACTTCTCACCCCATATTCAGCTCCAGCCTTTTGGGCCTTCTTGCTGCTCACTGAACATCAGAAGACTTGCCTCCCACTTACTGTCCCCCATTTCTGACTTCTGCACCTACTTCTCACCCCTCATTCAGCTCCAGCCTTTTGGGCCTTCTTGCTGCTCACTGAACATGCCAACACACTTTGGCTTCAGGGACTTTGCACTTGCTATTTCCCTGGCCATCCTATTTAATATGGCACATTTGCTGTTCTTTTTCCTTACTTTATTTTTTGTCACTTGTCACTATTCCATGTACTCTGCATGTAGTTTATCTTGTATATAATCTGCCTCCCTCCCCCATTTCCCCAAAGTCTATGAGTGGAGTGACTTTAGTCTGTTTTTGTTTTTGTTTTTCTGCAATGCTGAGACCTAGCACCTAGACTAGAGCTTGGCACATAGTAGGTACTTCATAAATATTTTGCAAATAAATGAATGAAATGAAAACTTTCAATATGTTATTGAAGATAGCTCAGAGTTACTATCACCATAAAGAAGTCTTGACCTTCCATACACACAATGTTTAAAATAGCCAGAACATTTGATGATTTTGCTCATTTCAATGGTGAAGATAGCTCAGAGTTACTATCACCATAAAGAAGTCTTGACCTTCCATACACACAATGTTTAAAGTAGCCAGAACATTTGATGATTTTGCTCATTTCAGTGGTGAGTCATTTCAATGGTGAAACATGTAATATGTTTCATGCATGGCTAGGTAGGACTCTGAGTTGGAATGGAAGGTTCCCTCTCTGTAGATTGAACCTAAAAGAAATTTATGGAAACCTGCCAGTCCTTTTATTGTTTTTCAGATGACAAGAATTTTGATGTGGAGGCTTGAAACAAAAGTCACCTCAGTTGGTGTGGCAGCTTAAGAGTCAACAGCCTAATGTTATGGCTTGTAAGAAAAATGAGATTTAACATTAGAGAGACAATAGCCAATTTCTCATTTTTATTACAGATATAGCCATCTTGATTCCTCTGATCCCTTCCTGCTGCCTTCCTGCCATCTCACGTGGATATATACAGACTTGCTCTACTGAATTCATATGCTCTCTCCTGGAATATTGCTTTTGTGAAAACAATGTTGGTCTTGCCATTCAGTCCAGTTGATAATTTGGCATTGTTTGGCCAGATCTTCAGAGAATTCATGATTTGTCAAACATGTGTATTTATTCAGAAAACATGTTTGCTTTCATGGTGTTTTATTTACAGTATGTTTTCTGTTAAGTATGTTTCAAATAATTGATAACATGTGTGGGAAGTTATACATATCATTACATGAATCTTAGTTGCAACTATCCAAATATTCGTCCTAGGGGAGTGACTTTTACTGATAATTTAGCAGCAGGGATATATTTATATATATAGCAGCATATACATATGCTTTGAAATTGGTAAGTTTATATGTATATAGAAAAATGCAAATAATGTTAACATGATCATTTTCATAGGATATACCAGCTTCTGCAGCTGAAATCTGGCACTATTTCTATTATCCTGCTGTAGAAATTGGACACTACTTGTATGATGAGGTGTTGTGATGATGGACATGAACAGAGAACATAGTGTTGGATTCTTACTGGCAGATTTCCCCAGTGCACTGGCAGAGGGGATGGCTTATCTTTAGTAGCATGTGCTCTTGTCTTAATGCATATGAGTTTGTAGCATTTCTTTAATTGTCCAATTTGTTTTATGTTACCAGGTGGTTTTGATTAATGATCCAAAACAAGTGAATTTGTGTACAGAAGACAGAAAGAATTATAACTCAGATGGCTGCTTTTAGGTTAGCACAAGTTACAATAGAATTACATAATCTTGTCACCAACGCAACATTAATTCTTTCCATATTGAGGGGGATGAAGTACCTAATTAAAATTCCAGTATTTCCTTCACCCTTTTTAATCGTCCTGTATACTAGTGAAAATCTGCAGAACCATGAATGAAATATTTTTCTTTTCTAGACTCTGTGAATATTCATCAAAAACAACTCCAATGCTACCAAGTACTGTGAGGTGCAAGAAATGTTCTTTGAGTCCTTTCATTCTTCTTCTGCCTTCTCAGGAGTGAAAAGCAACTGGCCCTTCCCTGACCTGCATCAGAAGTGCAGGAGCCTCAAATATGTGCCCCCTCCATTTCTGTTGTTTAAAAAATATTTTTATTGAAATGGTTGTTCTTTACTTAGCACAAATATAGTGCTTACTACGTGACAAGAAGTGTTCTAAGTACTTTATAAATAATTTCTCTCTTCTTTTCCTTCCCCTTTCTCTTATGTGTCCTTTTGTTCTTTTTTTTTCCCCTCTCTCTGTTTCAAATACCTTTATGTACTACTAACTTCTGAACAAAAATATTTCTCCCAGCATTGGGTAAATTCAGATAGTGCACAGATTTCTCACTGGATGTATATATGCTTCAAACAATGAAGGGGATCTCTGTGTAAGGCTGGTGGGGATTTCTGTAGGATTTCTGGATGGCAAAGATACCCACAGATCCCTGCATCACTTTATATTTTGGTCACATTAGTTTTTTTTTCTTTTTCCAACCTCCTCCCTCCATGCAGTTTAACTTGCAAGTTGAAAGACTTTATAGTCATATAAAGTTGAAGAAACACTGCTTCTAATAATCCTCCTTTCTGGAAATCACAATGAATGCTTGTTGATTAAAATGTCCTACAATGAAGAAACCAGTTTTTAGTATGATGCTTCCTCAAAAAATTAAAAAATAGAATTATCATATAATCCAGCAATTTTATTTCTGGGTATATGCCCTGAAGAATTAGAAGCAGGGACTCAAACAGATATTTATACACCTGTGTTCATAGCAGCATTATTCACAATAGCCAAAAGGTGGAAACAACACAAGTGTCCTTTGATGAGTGTCTAGATAAACAAAATGT
>NW_007739572.1:0-955 GCF_000696425.1 Galeopterus variegatus | reverse complement strand
AAAAAAGAAACCCACTTTTAATGTAGCATTTCCTAGTTTATTTGACCCCAGACTTTTTTTTCCCCCAAGAAATAGTTACTAACATTTGAAGGGATAATTGGAACCCAGTTATGAAAAACCTCAGCATTGCATTCCATAAATGTGAGCTGTAATAATTTTCTTTAATGCCCAAAACCCTTCCATGACCCCCTTGCTCAAATCATAGTTAAAACTCCTTGCTTGTATACAAGCTTCCCTGATATCTGACCACACCTGTATAATTAAGTCCTCAACTTGAACAGTGACCACTAATTAAGAAACATGTGACAGTTAAAATCTATATAACTTGATGAAGGCAAAATGAGGAAAGGAAATAGATAGTGCAGAAGTTTTAATTTATGTAGCTGTTAGATGTCGCTGCCACCAAACCAAGGGGACGCAAGAGAGCAGCATTTTGAGAGAGCAAGAGATAATGAGATTGGCTTCAGTTATGTGGATGAGACGTCTTTTTAGTGATGTTAGAACTATGGGAGAAGGAATAATTATGGTCAGGGTCACAGAAGACNAGAATTCCTTCTGACATTCCTTCTTATATTCCATTTATGTATTCTCTCATAATGAAAGCTACACCAAACCACTAGTCTTCACATGTTGAGAGTAAAGAATGCAGCAGTATATAATCCGATGAGAGAACAAAAGGCATCTCTGACCTCTGGAATAAGGTATTTGAAATGCCCCACAATTTGAGATATAATACTTATTATAGGAAGACATTATCAAGTTTTAAGCAAAATAACAAAGGCTATTCATGCCTAGTCTGTTACTAGGAGTGACATGGCAGACAACAATAGCAGAATTTGAATATGTAAATGAGGAGGGATGACAGGCCCATGTCCCTTAGGTTCAGTGCTTAATGCAATGCTGAGTACACAGTAGGTGCTCAAAAAATACTTGTTGAACAAATGGATCAATAATC
>NW_007739571.1:30601-35436 GCF_000696425.1 Galeopterus variegatus | reverse complement strand
TTGCTACAATGGCAGAGCTGAAGAGCTGTGACAAAGACGGTATGGCCGGCAAAGCCTAAAAAATTCAGCTATGCCTGGCTTGTTTCATTTAACAATTTTCTCCAAGCTCATCCATGCTGCTGTAAATGGCAGAATTTAATTCTTTTATGGCTAAGCAGTATTCCATCATGTATATATACCACAACTTCCTATCCAGTTGTATCTCGATGGACATTTAGGTTAGTTCCAGATAATGGGTATTGTAAACAGAGCTGCAATAAACATGGGAGTGCAGGTATCCCTTTGACATGATGATTTCCATTCCTTTGGATATATACCCAGGAGTTGAATTGCTGGATTGTATGGTAGTTCTACCTGTAGTTGTTTGAGAAACCTCCATACTGTTTTCCATAATGGCTGCACAAATTCACAGTCCCACCAACAGTGTAGAAAGGTTCCTCTTTCTCCACATCATTGCCAGCATTTGTTATTCTCTGTCTTTTTGATATTAGCCGGTCTAACTGGGGTGAGATGATATCTCAATGTGGTTTTGATTTGCATTTCCCTGATGTGAGTGATGGTGAGCCTTTTTTGATGTACCTGCTGGCCATTTATATGTCTTCCTTTGAGAAATGTCTATTCACCTCCTTTGCCCATTTTTTTTTTCGTTAAATTTTTATTTTGTCAATATACAATGTATTTGATTATTATGGNGAGGTTAAGCAATGAGCTCACGATCACACAGCAAGTGGGTGGGTCAGCAGGACTCCGACCCTGTGAGTCTGGTTCCAGCACCAGGGCTCACACCACTGCACTTCACTTGCAGGTGGAGGCATAGCATGTCACTAACAAAAACCTCTACTTGGCATTTTGTCCGGACAAATATCTCCAGCAAATAACTAGATAATGAAAAAATTTTAAGTAGATATCATAGAATGTATTAAATTATGAATTAATCACTCACTTAAGAAGCATATCATGCCCACATATAGAGCAGAGAATGCTCTTTTTATTTTTTATAAAGTCAAAGAATAAGATTTCTATGCCCCACGCCTGACCTGTCCCATTTTTCTCTGCCAAATAAAAAGGGAAGAATATATTAGATATAACAAAGACTTTGTTCGGTGATTCATGCACTGGAATTTTAATGTTATACTTTTCCCACAAACATGCTTTTAATAAGGCAATAAACTGTGTTTAGCTAAAGATGAAAATAATTGATCCATTTCGAGCCATTAAGGCAGTTTTATATTTTTTACTCTACTTTCATCCTACTTTTTATTTTCATGGAAAGTACAGAGGTAATAGCAGCCGAATTTCAATTAGTTTCAATTAATGCCATAAACTGTTATAATGTATCAGGTTGCTGGGCTCTATCAGAACCCCCCAGCTGAACACTCCAGGTTTTGTTTGCAGTTGAAAGCAGCATTTGAGCCCTTGACGTCAGCGATTCTCCATGGCGCTGGAGCAGTTCTAATGGGTTAGGGTAATTTACATCTATAAATCCATCCCACTCTAGAGCCTAAAAAATGATGTCAATTCCATCACAGGACAACTGTGCTCTCCTTTGGAAGCATAGGACAGAGGAGATAAAACAGCGATTGGGGGCGGTTATACTTTGTGTTTGTATTTGTGTTTGTATTTGCGCTGTGTAGAAACTCAGAGGACAGCTGACCTCCTGCTAGGAACACTTGTTGTTCCTGCTACCCAGCATCCACTGTTCCTCTTCTGGAACAATCCCTCCGCCGATCTCTGGGAATGAGCCCCTCCCCTCATGTCCCCGTGCTTCAATAAAGTCAGGCCTGGTGTTTCCCAGGATTCGGGGTGTGGCTTCTGGATGGACATGTCAACCAGTCACAGCTAATGAGACACAATGAGATTTTTTCTCAGACCTTGTGAGGAGGGCACTGTCCTGGGCTACCTCCCCTAACTCCCACCCTGAACTATCTAGAGAGGAGGAAATTAACACTGAGGGAGTAAAACTAATGTATCACAAAAAATGTCCACATCCCTTCTGGTGGTATTGGGGTGACATGAATGGAGAGCCCCATCAGATTGTTCAAATGAGCAGGAACGCAGCTCTGTTCCTTGTTTTTCCTGACATGCCAGAATTCTACTTTCTGGCTTCAAATACCATCTGACTTGGAAATAAGCTACAAGTGGCTGTGCCAAGAGGACCACCAATGCAGCAAGGTGACCAGTTGCAGTCATCACCTGCATCCATGGCTGCCCCACCTCCACCTGGCCACTGCCACCCTCTGTAGCCCTTCCTACTGGATCTGTAGTCTCTCTACAGATGGAAAGGTCACCTTCCTAAAGTGCGGTTTGGCATGGAGTATCACCTCCCTGGTCATTTCCCTTCATAGGGGCCTCATTCCCTAGAAGGCAGTCAGTTAAACGTGGACTTGGCCTGACACTTGAGGTCCTCCGTGGTGTCTGTCTCCCACCTGCTCCTCCACCTTCATCTCCCACTGCTGCCCCCTTCACAGATGCTGCCCAGCCCTAGGTGTTGACTGTCGTCTTCCGTTTTTACTTTTTTTTTATTGTAACATAGTTGATTGGACGATTGTCTTTTGGACACAATTCAGACTCCCTCAGCCTCTCTCCATCTGCTTATCCTGCCCTCCTTTAAGGCTGAGCTCAAGTTCTCCTCTCCAGCTGGGTTCTACTGGTGCTGCATTTCCTGGAAGCCCCTGCAGGTGTAACTGTCGCCTGTTGCTGGCTCACGGCTCTCTGGTGTGGATCAGCTGTCTGCAGCCAACTGGGGGTCTATGCTAGGCCCACCCTGTTCTGAGATTTGGACTGTGATCCAGCGATGCTGCATTTTCAAGGAAGAAAGGAAGGCGCAGAGGCTGAAGAAAAGAACAGGAAAATAACTGCAAGAATGAGATTTGAATAGGGCTAATTACAGTCATGTCTGAATATGACTTCAATTATGGAAAAGCTACAAAGAGAAAAAGAGTTTCCTTCAGGCAGGAGATGAACAGTTTTCTTCCTAACTTCTCTTACATGAGAAGTCATGTGAAAAGGGCCTCTACACAGAATTAAATTAACCTGGCCAGGCAGGTTTCTCAGATGGCTCTTAGAGCCTGGTCCCAGCATTGAATGTTAGTAGTACCTACCTGGGAGGCGTCCTGGGGAGTCATTAATTACCAGACTCGGGGGAAACTGCCTACATTTAAGAAAAGAAACTAATTTCCACATAACTTCTTGTCCTGGCTGTTCAGTGAGCAAAAGCAGGCACTAAGAGGGGCTTTACAGAGTGGCTGATGGAAGACATTCTTCAACCACCAAAAAGCATTGCCCTGTAAGTAGGTGCTGGAGCAATGCCCTCTTCCACAGCTAGTAAGGTCTGCAGACTAGCACTGATGCTCTTCCTCCATCTGGCGACAAGGGACGAAGGAGAAGACACTCGAAGGAGACCACAGTGCTTGTGCTTTGGAACTTCTAGATTTTCTGCCATTGACATTCAACCTTAAGAGCTTGCATTGCCACTTTCGAGGGCCCTTTTCTTGGTGAAAATGCTCTTGAGTCCTAACACCCCAAATGGCTAAAGGTGCTAAGTGAAAGCACTGCACCCTAATAGCACTGGGCACAGTCCTAAGATGTACTTTGTATTTTGTGTTGAACCATTGGCTTTTGAGCTTTCAGGGAGTTTAAGCTATACTTTGAGTACTGGACTTGACAAAATGGTAATGATCTCTCACAAATTCTATGGATGAAAGGAGCATTCTGCAAACCACAGCTTATCGCCTATTTTTATAAATAAGTTTTATTGGACACCACCATGCCTGTTCACTTACGTATTATTGTCTATGGCTACTTTCTTGCTACAATGGCAGAGCTGAAGAGCTGTGACAAAGATGGTATGGCCGGCAAAGCCTAAAATATTCAGCTATGCCTGGCTTGTTTCATTTAACAATTTTCTCCAAGCTCATCCATGCTGCTGTAAATGGCAGAATTTAATTCTTTTTTATGGCTAAGCAGTATTCCATCATGTATATATACCACAACTTCCTATCCAGTTGTATCTCGATGGACATTTAGGTTAGTTCCAGATAATGGGTATTGTAAACAGAGCTGCAATAAACATGGGAGTGCAGGTATCCCTTTGACACGATGATTTCCATTACTTTGGATATATACCCAGGAGTTGAATTGCTGGATTGTATGGTAGTTCTACCTGTAGTTGTTTGAGAAACCTCCATACCGTTTTCCATAATGGCTGCACACATAATGGCTGTACAAATTTACAGTCCCACCAACAGTGTAGAAAGGTTCCTCTTTCTCCACATCATTGCCAGCATTTGTTATTCTCTGTCTTTTTGATAATAGCCAGTCTAACTGGGGTGAGATGATATCTCAATGTGGTTTGGATTTGCATTTCCCTGATGTGAGTGATGGTGAGCCTTTTTTGATGTACCTGCTGGCCATTTATATTTCTTCCTTTGAAAAATGTCTATTCACCTCCTTTGCCCATTTTTTAATGAGATTTTTTTTTACTGTTAAGTTGCTTGAGTGCAGTGTATATTCTAGATATTAATCCCTTGTTGGGTGCACAGTTTGCAAATATTTTCTCCCATTCTGTACATTGCCTTTTCACTCTGTTGATTGTTTCCTTTGCTGAGCAGGAAGCTTTTTAGTTTAATATAATCCCATTGGTTTATTTTTTCTTCTGTTGCCTGTACTTTGCAGTCATCTATAAAGTCTTTGTCCAGTCCTACTTCCTGAAGTATTTTCCCTTATTTTCTTCTAAGAGTTTTATAGTTTCAGGTCTTATATTTAAGTCACTAATCCATTTTGAGTTGATTTTGGTATATGAGAGGTACGGGTCTAGTTTCATTATTCTACACTTG
>NW_007739571.1:29708-30591 GCF_000696425.1 Galeopterus variegatus | reverse complement strand
CAACTGTTTGAGGAATCTCCATACCATTTTCCATAGAGGCTGCACCATTTTGCAGTCCCACCAACAATGTATGAGAGTTCCTTTTTCTCCGCAACCTCGCCAGCATTTATCGTTCAAAGTCTTTTGGATTTTAGCCATCCTAACTGCCTTTGCCCATTTTTTAATGAGATTTTTTTTTACTGTTAAGTTGCTTGAGTTCAGTGTATATTCTAGATATTAATCCCTTGTTGGGTGCACAGTTTGCAAATATTTTCTCCCATTCTGTACATTGCCTTTTCACTCTGTTGATTGTTTCCTTTGCTGAGCAGGAAGCTTTTTAGTTTAATATAATCCCATTTGTTTATTTTTTCTATTGTTGCCTGTACTTTTGCAGTCTTATCCATAAAGTCTTTGTCCAGTCCTACTTCCTGAAGTATTTTCCCTTATTTTCTTCTAAGAGTTTTATAGTTTCAGGTCTTATATTTAAGTCACTAACCCATTTTGAGTTGATTTTGGTATATGAGAGGTACGGGTCTAGTTTCATTATTCTACACTTGGATATACAGTTTTTCCAGCACCATTTACTGAAGAGGCAGTCCTTTCACCAATGCATATTCTTCATTCTTTCATTGAAGATCAGTTGCCTGTAAGTATGTGGATTGATTTCTGGGTTCTGTATTCTGTTCCATTGGTCCATGTGTCTGTATTTATGCCAGCATCATGCTGTTTTGGTTACTATAGCTTTGTAGTATAATTTGAAGTCAGGTAGTGCAATGCCTCTGGCTTTATATTTTTGCTCAGGATTGCTTTGACTATTCAGGATCTTTTGTTGTTCCATACGAATATTAGGATTGTTTTTTCTATTTCTGTGAAGAATGTCATTGCTATTTTGATGGGATCGCAT
>NW_007739571.1:27338-27912 GCF_000696425.1 Galeopterus variegatus | reverse complement strand
GCTAAACATGTTTGCTTATTAAATTATTCTTTAATTAGTTAATGATTTTAGCCATGCTTTGCTCTTTGGATATTCATTTTGTGTAATAAAATAATTATAGATAATTAAACTATCTCAAGCCTTTTCTTCCCCCCAGCAAACATGCTGTGTATCCAAAAATGACAACAAGTTGTAAATTAATCTGGAAAACAAAGCATGACAGATGAATGATTTGGTTGGAATTAATTAGGCACTAATTATATACTGGAAGTAGATGAAGAATGAACCTCATTATAAAAATAAGACACTACTCTGAAAAGATGCACAGTTGCCGACACCCTTACCTTCTGTGGTGATGGAGTTGTTCCTTATCCAAGTCAGGGCTTTAAAGCAATCTTCGTCGTCACTGAGAGTGAAATGGTTGCAAGGAACTTTACCAGTGTAGTGCCGCCTACTGCTGTTTGGAACTTCTCTGTTCGTCAGGTGTTGGCTAATATCGGCACCCGTAGGGCAGGGGACCTAAGGTGTGTCACAGAAAATGCTTACTTCAGTCGTAAGAGGTGAGGTGCTGACCCGGTTTAAGAAAGAATGAAAA
>NW_007739571.1:26954-27233 GCF_000696425.1 Galeopterus variegatus | reverse complement strand
GTAGAGACACTTTTCAGGAGTTGTGCTGGTTATCTAATGCTGCCTGATAAACTATTCCAAAGCTCAGTGGTAGACAGCAACCATTATTAGGCTCACAGACTCCGTAGGTCAGTAACTCAGACAGGGCAAGGTGGGGGACACCTGGGAAGGAAACTATCTCAATCCTTTTTCTTTCCCCCAGAAAACATGTTGGGTATTCAGAAATGACAAGTTGTCATTATTTGTCTCGCAGTGGTGGCTGTGGGCTAGATCTTAGCTGACAGCTAAGAACACCCACGT
>NW_007739571.1:22680-26196 GCF_000696425.1 Galeopterus variegatus | reverse complement strand
ATCTTAGCTGACAGCTAAGGACACCCACGTGGGGAGGGCTGGCTGGTTAGCTCAGTCGGTTAGAACATGATGCTAACACCAAGGTCCAAGGTTTCATCCCTGTACTGACTAGCCATCCCCCAAAACCAAACCAAAACAAACACCCACATGGGGACTCTCCATGTAGCTTCCTACAACATGGTGGCTGAGTTCCAAGCGCAAGTGACCAGAGACAGAGAACCAGTACACGAGCTTTTCTTACCCAGTCTGTTGAGCATTGTCTCCTCCACCATGATCTATTCATGGAGACAGTCATAAAGGCCTGCCCGGGATCAAGGGTAGGGAACCTAGACTCTACTTC
Source organism: Galeopterus variegatus (assembly GCF_000696425.1). Lineage (NCBI taxonomy): Eukaryota > Metazoa > Chordata > Mammalia > Dermoptera > Cynocephalidae > Galeopterus > Galeopterus variegatus. The sequence continues at coordinate 25,856 of NW_007739571.1, read as the reverse complement.
TTCCTGCAGGAGTGGCAAGGCTCTGGAAGAGGACGTGGAACTGAATTTGATGTTGCCATTTTTGGTAAAAACAATCTGCCACAGAAGCAATTGTGTCGGGGTAGAAATTCAAGGGTATAGAGGAGGTAGGCAGGAAAAAATGAGGCAAGAGGATTACTATTCACATATGAAAATTATAACCTTATTCTTCACTTTGTCAAAGAAATAATCTCTTTCTCTCCACGCAGAGCCTTCCCAGTACAACTTCTGTTCCCTCACTTTTGACTCAGACATGAGTGGGAACAGAAACTTCCTTCTACTGTAAGGAGAGCAGCAGTAAAAACACAACAAAGGATTGCAAACTAGAGAGCCCATGCCCTGGCCAAAGACCTCAGCCACCACTCAGCTCTACCCAGTGGTTGCCAGGGTGGAGTGTGGGTTCACTGTGGCCAGATCTGATTTCTCAATAAATGCCAGGTCCTTAAGTTTTTATATGGACTCCTGATTTTTTACTATTTAGGTTCAAATTAAAGTCAAACAAATAAATACCATAGTGAAAACCAAGTGAAATGGCACAGTGGCCTGAGTTTGCCCAGTAGGCCACCACTTTGCCCCTCCGATTTTTATTTGTCTGCCAGGAAGAGATTTGGTAGAGGAAGAGAGGTAGGCATGAGGTGAAGACTTAAAGGCAACTCAAGGCCTCTGGTGGATGACCTAGTCCCACTGCATCCCATGCTGCATATTCACAGCATCAGGCCTGAGGGCTGCGAGGTGGAAACAGTTCTACAGCTATGATGGCAACGGTTCACTTGCAGTAGAGATGGAGAGGGGGTCAGAGGAAGTTCTTTCTCCCTGGACAAATGCAGAAAATGCCTTGTTACACGGGGTGAATGCTGGCTGGGGCTTGAGCAAATGGGGCTTGACTAAACACACCTGATATTTAGGAAACTTTTGGTTATATCCTGACTCAATAGAAATTGTAAAGCCTTAGTACATTCCTGCAATGTATTTAATTCAAGTGCAGACTAGATTAAATTAAAACAAAGCAGAACCAATGTTTAAAGCTGGATGCCCTGTTTCTAAGAAGAGGCTGCAGTAAAATTATATTTAGTAGAAAGGAACAACTCAATAAGAAATGGTCATTTACTGTAACTAAAATTGTGAAGGTAAAGTTTTCTTATAGTAATAGCATTTGTTTAGCAGTATCACACTAAAATTTTGATATTACGACATTCACAGATAAGATAAAGCAGTCCACTGAAGGCTTTGAGGAGTGGTTTCAAGTTCACAATATTGAACACTGTGCTTCAGAGTTTGGAAACCTCACTGGAACTACAATGACCACTGCAGTATAAAAGAAAATGAAATTTGGGTAACATTTTATCAGTTTAGTAAGTCACGGTTTAATGAATCATGAAAAATCCTTGGCAGAAAATGGTAGGGCTAAAAAGTACAAATTGAGAACTATTCAATTTTAAAACTTTCAATGAGTTATCATTCCAAATAGTGGGTGTTCACATGAAAAGAAAAAAAGGGGAAGAGGGGAAAAAAGAATAACACCCAAATTGAAAATTAGTTCACTACAGTCTTGAAATGTAATTGCATTCTGATAATCCACATAATTTTTAAAATTAAAACATATTGATTATACATATATGTGGGGTACAGAGTTACATATCAGTATTTGCATACAATATGTGATTATCAAATCAGTATTAGCACATTCATCATTATAAAATGTAAATTATTCTGTGTCCATTACCCAATTTCTCCCTAACATCCTCTCCTTTTCCCACCTCTAATAACCACAGTTCTGTTCTCTCTTTCTGAAAGTTCAATATATTATTGTGGTGGTTGTTTCTTTGTTTGTTTGTTTCTTTCTTCCTTTCTTCCTTCCTTACTTTTTAGCTCCCACTTATGAGTGAAGGCATGCATTATTGTGCACTTAAAGGTGTGGAGTTGTTTTTGCACACTTCTATAAAGGATTAGAGAAATTAAAGAAAACTCAATGGGATTATATATTTTTCACATTCACATAATGGCATTTTTCATAAAACAGGCAAAACTAAAACTAGGATTTTAAATCCCCAAGCCAATTAATTTGTCCACACAGAGTTTAGCAGAACTCAACAAACCAAAAATGAACAATGGGGAAAAAATTAACACTATCCCATCAAAGTAAGGGAGAACAAACTTGAATATAAGAACATGGGTATATTTAATGAAGAAGTGCCATCAATGCTGGCTATCCAAACTAGAGGGTTCTCTAACACTAAACTGCCACTAACTTTTGATTGGAGAGCAGTAGACAACTTTCCAACCATGCCATCAAGTGATTTGGGGTTGGACAGTACCAGCATCACTAGCTGGTGGGAGCCCCCTGACCACCCCATGCCCCTCAGCAAGCTATAGTGGCATGGACTGCTGGCGGCCTACCCAGTATCCTGTCTCCCTTTCTTTCTTAGTAACAGACTCCTGGGAAATCTGCCTGGCTGAAAAACTACATTTCTCAATTCATGAAATATGGAATGGTCAAGAGATACAAGCAGGAGTCCTTGGGTGAGGCAACATGAAAAATTATTTTGCTCTAATCCTTCCTCCTTCCTCCTTCCTGCTTCTTGCAAATGAAATAGCTGGAGCCACAACAGCCATCTTGATATGCTGAGAATGGAAGCCACGTATTAGAGAAGAAAGGGTCCTGGGTTCCTGATGTGAAAGTTGTCAGAATCAAAATGGAGTCAGTTGTGTTAAAAACTCTGACAGATGGAGCCAGGGAAGACCATGAAGGGAGGGTTCTCATGCACGAATGCTTGATAACAAGAACTATCACAAAAGACTGCAAAAACCACAACTTTGCACAAAGGCCATCACAACCTTATACACACAAAAAAACTTCTGTGAGGTCATCTACCCAGCAGCTGCCCGCCCAACCTCAAACTGGTGCCACCTTCTTACTGATCCTCATAGCTAAGGATAATATCTCAAAACAATTATATAATCCTCCTCACTTTTCCTTTAAAATCCTTATCTTCCTTCACCTCCTTGAATACACACAGTTTACTATGGCATGTGTATCTCCACAGCAAATAAATTCCAATTCCTGTTGTGAATATGTCATTTTCTTTTAGAGAGCCTCTGTGTGTTATTCAGGTTGACATTGATGATACCAGGGAGTCACCTTACCAGATCTCAGCTGA
>NW_007739571.1:14000-22012 GCF_000696425.1 Galeopterus variegatus | reverse complement strand
CCGCGCTCCCAAGCAGTGCACTCTCCAGTGCGCCACCGGGCCAGCCCAAGACTCCTTTTATCACTTCTTCATTTCATTCTTTTCATCGTAAAAGGGCCAGGGCTTAGTGTGCCACAGCCTAAAGCTGAGGGGCGGCCAACACCATGGGCAGATGCCCCAGTCTCTGGACAGCTGACTGGGACTTCCTCTCACACTTTCCAAAGCATGGATCACAGGAGCCGCTGGAGCAGGCGGAGGCAGACAAGCTAAAACAGTGCATGACATCGTCTTCTGGCTTCGTGTTTTAAAAAGTAAGAGGAATACTTAAATACCCAAATGAAGTATCCTTGTGGTTAATGTTTATCCTTTAATCAGAAAAAAATACTTTTCTACCCTTTGATAATTAGACCTCTTTAAAAAAGAAAGAAAGGAAAGGAATCACTAAGAGGTTGACCCAAGCTACTCAAAGTGTGGTCCACTGGCCAGCAACCCAGGCATCACTCAGGAGCTTGTAAGGAATGTGGTCTACAGGTTCCCCACACCAGGCCTCCTGCTCAGAATCTACATAGTACCAGGATGCAGACGGGATCTGTGTGCATAGCACTGTTGGAGAAGTGCTGCTCTAAGGTATAGGGGAGAGATTCTAGGTCGAAGAAGTTCAAGCTGGTGGTTCTCAGCCTCAGCTTAGAAGCATCTGGGAAGCTTTTAAAAAATTCTGATGACTGGGCCCCATCCCAGAATAATTAAAACAATTTCTGAGGGTGGGGCCTAGGCATGGCTGTGCTTTCAAAGCACCCAGGTGATCTCAACATGCAGCCAAAGCAGAGAACACTGGTGAAGTGATGTCACAGCTGCTCGGCGCATTCAGTGACAATGCCCGGACTGAGACCCTCTGTCTCCTCCGTGTGCTGCCTCCTCCTGGCTTGGCAATCTACATGCCTACATGGAACCCGCAACATTTGTGAGATGGTTTTAGACCCCATCCTTGAGTTACAAAGCTAACCTCATTTCATTAGAGATGCCCTATTTCTGTGGACCACATGAAATGCTAATGTGTACTGCAAAGTGAGAACATTAAAATCTGCTGCCCGAAGACACTGAATGGCTTCGGTTGCCTCCAGCAATACTTCATTCAAATGTGGCTTGAGAGTTTAAGCAAATGGAAATCATGGTCACTGGGAAACCAACCCATCAGTCAGATTTCCTAGTTTTATAACTGAGAGACAAAATAAAATCAGGGTTGACAGAAGATGCGCATGTTTGAAATACTTCCACGGGAGCCATTCGCCACAGCCAAATGTTAGCCTCCTGGGGCATAACTTAATTTACCACAAACACATGCCTGATTGTGTCTGGATTCTACTATGGTGAACAGTAAGTGTTAGACTTTTGGACAACAGCTTAAAGAAGGACATTTCTCCAACTTGCTGTGATTTTCATCCTTGAGCAGAATGTTTTTCTTGGAATGTGTTTCTGGGAGAGTTTGCAGACACGATTCTGGTCATTTGTGTGGGCTTTGAGGAGTGCTTTTAAGAGTGCAGAGTGGCAGCTGTCCGGGCAAGGCGGGATGCTCTTTACCCAGAGAGCAAGGGTCCCAGTAAACAAGGCTCATTAGGGTGATGTCCTGATGTGCCGTGGGCACTGTGTGTATGGCCTTACCTGGTACTGCTGACCTGTGCAGAGGATGAGGAGGTCGTAGAACACGATTTCTCCCTCAGAAAGCACAACACACTTGGCCGCTCGGTCTAGGCTGGTCATTCTACCAACCACAACATTAACCCAGGTGCGCAGTGACATCAATGCATAATCTTCATGATTAAAACAGTGGCTGCAAAGAGAGGAGCTCCGTAAGTGACATTTGAGCAGCTGACAGAGGGCATAAATTAGACATCTGGTAAGCTGGTTCAAGTCCCCTGGTGGGCCGAGTCTGTGCTCTAGCTGTGAGTTTACCAGGACTGATGCCAGGAAATTTTTTGTTATGAAACAGTCACAGATTGACATCGTCCCATTTAAGCTAAGTTGTTCCACCTGGCTTAGGCCAGTCCACAACAGGGAGGGTGAGGGTGTGTGTGCGCGTGTGCGTGTGTGTGTGTGTGTGTGTGTGTGTGTGTGCGCGCGCGTACTCTTTCTTCTGCTTCTATTTCATGGAGTTTGTAAGTTTACTTTAGTTGGTAAATTGTTATATTGACCACAGACTCAAAGGGAATGAGGAATAAGAAGGTGACATCATTGAGGACTTCTAAAGGGAAGGAACAAAGTCCTAAAATATCAAAACCACTTCCTACTTGCTAATATGTTCCAATAAATAAGTCATTCTTAAGAATTAACATATGGCTTTGTGCCATAACAGCAAAACACATTTTATTTTAAAAAGATGTCAGGGAATTACATTTGCAGCAAGCACACGTAAGAGGAGATTCTTCAGTNTTCTGGGAGGGTTTGCAGACATGATTCTGGTCATGTGCATGGTCCTTGAGGAGTGCTTTTATGAGTGCAGAGTGGCAGCTGTCCGGGCAAGGCGGGATGCTCTTTACTCAGAGAGTGAGGGTCCCAGTAAACAAGGCTCATCAGGGAGATTTCCCGATGAGCCACGGGCACTGTGTGTATGGCCTTACCTGGTACTGCCACCCAGTGCAGAAGATGAGAAAGTCGTAGAACACGATTTTTCCCATGGAAAGCATGATGCACTTGGCTTCTCATTCTATGCTGGTCATTCTACCAACCACAACATTAACCCAGGAACACAGTGACATCAATGCATAATCTTTATCATTAAAACAGTGGCTGCAAAGAGAGGAGCTCCATAAGTGACATTTGAGCAGCTGACAGTGGGCATAAATTAGACATCTGGTAAGCTGGTTCAAGTCCCCTGGTGGGCCGAGTCTGTGCTCTAGCTGTGAGTTTACCATGACTGATGCCAGGAAATTTTTGTTATGAAACAGTCACAGATTGACATCGTCCCATCAAAGCTAAATTGTTCCACCTGGCTTAGGCCAGTCCACAACAGGGAGGGTGAGGGTGTGTGTGTGTGTGTGTGTGTGTGTGTGTGTGTGTGTGTGTGTGTGTGTGTGAAATCACACATGAACATATACTCTCTTCTGCTTCTATTTCATGGAGGTTGTAAATTTACTTTAGTTTTTGAATTGTTATATTGAACGTAGACTTATAGGGAATGAGGAAAAAGGTGACATCGTTGAGGACTTCTAAAGGCAAGGATCAAAGTTCTAAAATACCAAAACCCCTTCCTATTTGCTACTATGTTCCAATAAGTAACTCACTCTTAGAATTAACATATGGCTTTGTGCCATAACAGCAAAAAACACATTTTACTTTAAAAAGATGTCAGGGAATTACATTTGCAGCAAGCACACGTAAGAGGAGATTCTTCAGTGGAGACTTTTGGGACTCGCTGTGCAGGCCAAAGGTGATTTACAGGGACTTAACAAACAGCAGGAACTCTACAAACACCAGGTCCAGGGTGGATGTTCACGCTGTGGCTTCGGGGCACTGGTGGCTGCGTGGGCTTTCATTTTCTGGGTTTTATTGGCATTCACACACTCTACTGTAATGTGACAAGAGTGGGGTCCTTATGGGTTTGGTTTATTTACAGAGTTTTGTGAGGGTTGTTTTCAGAATTTCCTGAAAGGTTGACCTTGCATAAATGGCCTTGTAATGATTCTGCAGTCTGAGAGTCTAAGGTGATAGGACAATAAGTGTTTCATTTAAATTTAGGCTGCATGAATTTTTTTAAAAAGAATTGTGCCACGGTCTGCATACCTGCTCTTTTGCTGCTGAGCTTGGACCCTGGGGACTCTGTCCCCCTGATGTACTTGTTTCCTCACCTCTCACCGTGGGATAATGAGCCCTCCCTATGTGCCTCGACCACTGCAAGGAATGATCACGAGAATGTAAGAGATGCTGTTTTGTCAAGGGGGCTGCATATGTGAAGGGTATTATTCTAAATAATATTAACGATACATAATCCTGTTTACTCTCTTTGGAGGCAAACACGATTCTGAAGTGGTAATGGGAGAACATTTTTTCTTTTTGATCCACACATGAGTCTGGTCTCACCACACAAAGAGAATTCTAGTAATGGACGCACATTAGACCCCGTTGCAGGGCCTGTGAAAGGGGCAGGAGCTCTGGGCTTTGTATCTCTCCATGAAACAACACTTAAAAACAAGAGCATTTCTTCTTAATAAGAGAAGAAAATCAAGGGCTGGCCCATCACAGGGAAATAATAGGTAGTGAGATGAAATTCTCTTTTAAAAAACCATTTTAATAGCTTCACAGGAATACGGGAAACTTCACTGATCCCCTACATTCATGACAGACTCACAAAGGATTGTTCTTGTTTGTTCTATAGACCCTACTGTAAGCTATCCAAGATGAGGAAAAATTAAACATAGTTAGTGCACAGAGTTAGTGCACAGAGAACAGAGTTAGTGCACAGAGATTAGTCTTATGAGGATTCGCCCAAAGATAAAAGCTCTCAGGGGATATCTGTGGAAGGCTAAGACAATGCTATTTTTAAGGACAGTAGGACAGCAGTGTTGATAATGTCAGAATGCATATTTCAGAACTAGAATTTGAGCTCTGTCCGGTGGGTACTGGCGTTGGACAACGCTGGTTTTCAGGAAGATTTACTCAGACACAAAAGGAGGCATTGAAGAATGGGAGGTGCTTGCTTTTACAGCCTGTTACTACCCTGAAAGACATCTCTCAGCTTCAACTGTCACTGTGTAAGTGATCGCTCTCCATTCCAGGCCTTCCTTAACTTCCCTGCCAGATGAGTGAAATAATATATTAAAGACTGTAAGGGATATTTTTCCAAAAATATTGCCTAAGGAGTGTTAATAAGCATTAAGACTCTAATGCCACAGGGACCGTCTCGTGGCTCGGTGACAACAGAAGTGCCTCCACTGGCGTTCTCTGGGAAAGAGAGAAGGAGCCAAGGAAGGCACATCAATGAAACATCATGTTTCTCGAGGGAGCTTGACCCTGACTCAAAAATAATGTGAAAGGTTGTCTTCACAGAAAATTCTAGAGACAGATAATAAGGAGGAGGGAAAAAAGCAGCAATGCAGGATGGGGAAGTTTCTAGAAGAGGGCATATATGAGGAGTGGCAGCTTGCTCAAGTTCGTAAGGCTCCCAAACCTAGCAGTCAGAAGTCAGCCCAAAGCTCCAGGTGCACAATTAGAAGCAAACTCCAGGGTAGCAAATATAAGTCAGTGCAAACCTGCACCTCATGGAATGGGAACCCTTCACGACCGGAAAAAACCTTAGAGGTTTGCATACAGGATTAATTGTGACACTCCTAGAAGAAGGACCATTCCAATTAACTTTCAATTATTCAGGGCTGATTGTCCCGTTAGTGGATTGCTCCTGCTTCCTGTTTCCCCGCCTGCTGCCTTCCTATCAGCAGCATCAGGCGTGTCATTAGCACCTCCACCAGAGGCTGCACGGGGTGGGTGCAGAGGATGGGGACGGTCATTCAAAAACTAACAATAATGAAGCAAAACACTGGTTAAGGACAAGTTCAAAATTAGTATTTAGAATGAGGAATTTAAATTATTAAATTTATGGATGTCATTTGCACTTGTTGTTTTTAAACCCCATGATCAGAGATAATTTCCTTTGTTAGGGTATGAGGACCATTGGAAAGGCAACATCCTGTTTCAGTTCAGTCTGTGGTTTCTAAGAATTAGGATGACATGCAAAGGCTGTGTGGCTCCCAAACCTAGCAGTCAGAAGTCAGCCCAAAGCTCCAGGTGCACAATTAGAAGCAACTCCAGGGTAGCAAATATAAGTCAGTGCAAACCTGCACCTCATGGAATCGGAACCCTTCATGACCGGAAAAAACCTTAGAGGTTTGCATACAGGATTAATTGTGACACTCCTAGAAGAAGGACCATTCCAATTAACTTTCAATTATTCAGGGCTGATTGTCCCATTAGTGGATTTCTCCTGCTTCCTGTTTCCCCGCCTGCCACCTTCCTTTCAGCAGCATCAGGCGTGTCATTAGCACCTCCACCAGAGGCTGCACGGGGTGGGTGCAGAGGATGGGGACGGTCATTCAAAAACTAACAATAATGAAGCAAAACACTGGTTAAGGACAAGTTCAAAATTAGTATTTAGAATGAGGAATTTAAATTATTAAATTTATGGATGTCATTTGCACTTGTTGTTTTTAAACCCCATGATCAGAGATAATTTCCTTTGTTAGGGTATGAGGACCATTGGAAAGGCAACATCCTGTTTCAGTTCAGTCTGTGGTTTCTAAGAATTAGGATGACATGCAAAGGCTGTGTTATTTAGTCCCTATCTAATTCTTGATCAAGAGGACTTTTACAGGTATTTTTGGAGGTAACTTTCATCTATCGCACATTATTTACTGAGCACCTGCCATATGCCAAGCACTGTTACAGATGCTGGGGATACACCAGTGAACAAACAGGCACTCTTGCCTTCATGGAGTTTACATTAGAGTTGAAGGATTCAAAATATAAAGAATAAACATAATTTTTTCCCCTCAATAGTCAAAGCAATCCTGAGCTAAATAATAATAATAATAATAATAATAATAAAAATTTTAATAACACTCCCCAACTTCAAATAACAGAGGCATAACACTTCCCAACTTCAAATTAGACCACAAAGCTATAGTAACTAAAACAGCATGGTTCTGGCATAAAAACAGACACTCAGACCAATGGAACAGAATAGAGAAACCAGAAAAAAGCCCACATACTTATAGCCAACTAATCTTTGACAAAGGCATCAAGAACATACATTGGGGAAACATAATTTTATTTATTTTAATTAATTAATTAATCTATTTATTTATTTATTTATATTTTAAAATTTTATTTTGTCGATATACATTGTGGTTGATTATTGTTGCCCCTTACCAAAAAAATTTTAAAAGGCAGATTACATAATATTTAGAAGGATTTCAGTAGCAAGAAAAAAACAGAGCAGAGTAAGGGGGACTGGAGTGTGTTATGGTGTTGTTGCTAATGACTGGGGTGGTCAGGGTAGGCCTCATGGAAAGGTGACATTTAAGAGAGAAAAGCAAAGACCCCGAGGTGGGGACTTGCTATGTGTCTGAGGGACATCGGGGATATTGGTCTGGCTAGAGGGGGAAAAAAGAGCAAAAATAGTAAAAGATAAAGTCAGAGAAGTAAATAGATGGGGAAAGATTTTAGGTCAGAGCATTCTAGAATCTTCTGTGACGATGAAAATGTTCTGGAGCTGTACTGTCTAACATGGTAGCCACAGGACACATGTGGCTATTTGCACATTTGAAATGTGACTGAGGAGCTGAATTTCTCATCTCATTTAATTTTAATTCATTTAAATTTAAATAGCCACATGTGGCTAGTAGTCACCTTGTGGACAATGCAGTTCTGTGCCATAAGGAGCTGACATGATCTGAGTCACATTTCTGCAGTGTTGCTCTGCTACTGTGCTGAGAATGTAGGGAGGCAAGGACAGTGGCAGAAACATCAGGCAAGGACTCGGGCTGTCTATGCAGCATCACACACCAGCAGAAAGTCATTGACTCACTCTTCTCTCCTGTAACACACCCAACATGGGGAACTGGCAGAAACTTTTACCAAGCTGACTGAATTAAATTCCTCTTAAGACATTTATCAACAAAGCCAGCATTTCTTGGGAATCACATAATTTGTGAGACCAGAACTTGGTGTTATGTTAATTTGGGACTGTAAAATGGTGCAGCCTCTAGGGAAAATGGTATGGAGTTTCCTCAAACAATTTCAGATAGATCTACCATATGACTCAGCTATCCCACTGCTGGGAATATATCCAAAGGAATGGAAATCATCAAGTCGAAGGTATACCTGTACCCCAATGTTCATTGCAGCACTCTTCACAATAGCCAAGAGCTGGAATCAGCCCAGGATGAGTGGATACGGAAAATGTGGTATATCTACACAATGGAATACTACTCAGCTATAAAAACGAATGAAATACTGCCATTTGCAACAACATGGATGGACATTGA
>NW_007739571.1:12009-13218 GCF_000696425.1 Galeopterus variegatus | reverse complement strand
ACACCCAACATGAAGAACTGGCAGAAACTTTTACCAAGCTGACTGAATTAAATTCCTCTTAAGACATTTATCAACAAACCCAGCATTTCTTGGGAATCACATAATTTGTGAGAGAAGAAGATCTTAACCAGAACTTGGTGTTATGTTAATTTTAATAAAAAAAAATCCAGCAAGCTTGGCTTATCATATACTTGCCACAATCAAAAAACCCCCAAAGCTCAGAGAAATGAAATCCCTTGCCCAGACCCTTAGTGGTAGGGGCAGGATCTGAATCCACCTCCTCCCTTTTAACTGCTTTGTAATGACATCCTTCCAAAAAAAAAAAAAATGAAAAAGAAAAAAATATCAAAGTTTATAGTTTGGTAAAAGTATTAGGTTGAAATGAGCCCGGTTCTGCTGGCAAGGAAACTGTGGTTTTCTTACTGATCAAAGGCAAAGCACGTCTTTTTCACAGAGGAAAGAGGGTCTCTTCATCACGGATTCTGCAATGAGCCTCCTGAGAGGGAACAATTTCCTTCCCCCTTGTTGGAAAAATTGGGAGATTGTTTCAAGGGGCAGGGAGCCTAATATTTCTGGTACCCCTATTTTGCTACAGGAAATTAAAATTAATAGAACTGTGCAATAATGAAATGGTATTTTCTAGAACGGATGTTGTCAGTGACTGGACAGGGAGGAAAACTCTAAAGCTTGCCTGGACTGGTGTGGAAGGGCCCTGCTTGATCAGCCCCTGGTTACAAATGGCTGCGGTGGGTGTGAGACCCACACCCCAGTGGGTTGCTCTGTTGGATGCCAATACAGTCACCAAGCTCCACTGCCCTGTAGTGTCACACAGAACCCAAATGCAGGGGTGGCTGGGCCCAGAGGCTCCATCATCTCAACTGTTTGGAACAGTCAGATGTTTTGCCGCAGACACAGAGTGGTGGCCCGCCCCTGCCACTCTTGGCCATTCACTTGTGAACAGGTTTGTACTTGCATCTCCTAAGTGATGTCTCAACTCCAGGAGAAAAGCCCTTCCCCCTTTCCAATCTGAAACCTATGATTTAGCATGAAAAAGTCTGCAGACCAATTAGGACGTTTAGGCCTCAGAACGAAAAATAAATTGAATTCATACTCACTTGCTAAAAACTTCCTTTGTTCGGTGGCAAGAAGATTTTTTTCCTGGGAGTCCATGAGTTGAAATCAGGGTGAGATTATTGAACTTCATGTGAG
>NW_007739571.1:11049-11462 GCF_000696425.1 Galeopterus variegatus | reverse complement strand
AAAACAAAATAAAACCCACAAATTGGGAGGAGGGAGGTAAATTTAGTATAAATTAGTGCAAAGGTGGAACTGAGGCAGGGTGATTTGCCATGACCGTACAGCTGGTAAGTCTGGCATGAGTTTAGAACCTAGGCTGCTGGCTCCAGCGTTCTCGCCTAACCTCTGCCTGCACTGCCCTCTCAAGTTGTTGACAGGGAGCCAAAGATCATCTAATTCCCACAGATCAACATGAGCTTTATTACTTTCAGATACATGTAATTATTCAATCAGGATACCAAAGTACAATCTAGGAGAAAGTTCTAGAGGACTCCTTTTAAGAGCAAGACTGCCTTATATGTGCTTCAGGCTTTCCAGAGCCCAAGGCACATTCATAGACATTGTCTTAGAGATTAGTCTTTAAGACAATTTATGCT
>NW_007739571.1:8446-9969 GCF_000696425.1 Galeopterus variegatus | reverse complement strand
AGTCAGCAAAATTTTAGGGGTGAGTTGATCTTTTCATAGAGTTTAGGGTGATGAGAAAGATTTTTTCCCCTAAACTCTGTTCCTAGTTCACAACTCCCCTTAAATCAAACTAGTGTCCAAAAAAAGCAGACTTTACTGAGTCAGAGGAAAACAACTGCCCTCCTTTCCCATGAGGCAATTGGAAATTTTCCAAATGTGGAAATGCTATCAATTTACTGACAATCTGTGAAGTAGCACTAAAAGCCGGAGACTTTTGGTGATGGCAAAGGCCAGCAATGCAGTAAATGCAACTGCATCTGACATTTAAAAATAGCTAAATATTATGAAAGGTTTTGCTCCGAAGTCTCTAAGGGTAGGTGTCCCTTAAGAATGAATGTTCTTATTGGATATGAAGAAAACCAGACACATCTTATCCTCTAGTAATCAGAATAAAAATTTTGAATATCTTCAAATAACATAAAGGTCACAATTAACCTTAGCTACTCATGGGTGCCAGTCTGCAAAAGCACATTGATGACAGGCCTTTGATTTATTATGGAAAATGCAAATACTATGTGATTCTACTCATGAGCAGTTAAAATTTATCCTGGCTTTGGGTCCTATATGATTGAAATTGGTTTATGTTGTACTAATATAATAGGTATATACCAGCCTTTTTTATATCTCTATGTGAACAGAAGACTTAATAATTATCCAGCTATATCTTTTACTACAAAAACAATCCCTTTGGTATCAAATAATTTGAATTATCTAACATGGATCAAATGACTTGTATGTTGCCAAGTTACCACATTGTATTATTCTAAATTATGCTATTGCACAATTTAAAAATTTCCTCAAAAGACATAGTAGTGGGATTTGTTTGTTTGTTTGTTTGTTTTTTAAAAATCATCTTAATGGTATAGTAGAGATTTCATGTGTTGGGGGCAGAGGGTGGGGAATTTTCTGGATTTTTATACATGAAAGAACGAGCTTTCCACTTCTTTTCTTTAGCCCTAGTCAAATCCCTTTTGCATTCTTCCTTATGGCTGCTCTGGTTCTTTCTCTGATCTTCAGGTTCTCTACTGCAATCCTTCTTGTCTCCCTCTCGTCCCCCTTCCTCATTCTGAAGTGAGCATATCTTCTTTGTCATGAAGGAAACACAGGCCACCTATCAGGTTTCCCTCCATTTCCCTTCGAGCTGTGTCTGATGCATCTACAAGAGTGTTCTTCCATTCCCCTGATTCAGAAGAGAGGTACCTCTCCATCAACCCTGTATCCTCTTCCAGTGCTTCTCTCATCTCTCCCAATCCCTGCAGTGGCTCTGAGGACACCTGGAAGTATTCAGTCTCATGCTGATAAGGTGGGTGCATGAAGTCAGCAGGGGCCGTGGCTCTGCTTCCCTGCTTCTCCATGTGTGCTTTCCATTCCAAGGTCACCTCAGGTCCAAGGTGGCTCCTGCAGCCATCACATCCACATTACAGCAGAAGGAAGGGGAAATGGGCAGGAAGAGCTGCCTTATTAAGAAGCCGTCCTGAAAGTCC
>NW_007739571.1:5532-7903 GCF_000696425.1 Galeopterus variegatus | reverse complement strand
GCAGAAGGAAGGGGAAATGGGCAGGAAGAGCTGCCTTATTAAGAAGCCGTCCTGAAAGTCCCACATGACATGTTTACTTACATGGCCAGAACTCAGTGACGCGGCCACATGTAGCACAGGGGAAGCTGGAAAATGCAGTTTTTCAAAGAAAAACACAGTGGTTTTTCAAGCAACCACACTAGCCAGGGGTTTGTCACCATGGACGAAGGGCAGAATGAATACCAGGAGGCAAGTGGACATCTCTACTCGAGATGACTCATGCAGGAAGGGAAGGACGGAGATTGGGGAAAATCTTTAGTAATCCAGACCCAGGCTAAAAACAGATGACAGACTCCACAGGGTTTGACTGAATGAAGGGAGAGGCATGTGCAGGGTTACAGAAGCCAAAAACGGATGTGGAGTTGTCCAGGGACTAACAGTGAGATGCCATTACTGACCCTAAGCCTAAAGGAGCAAGGGACGGAGGAAATGGTGAGAGCCGTGGCTGTGGATGAGGTCTCCCCCTAGGTGCTGTAGCCACAGAACGTGCTGTCTCAGAAAACACTGGCTAAGGTTCTCTTTTATATACTGCTTTTTTTTTTTTAAACCAGTTCCTCCTCCTTCCTATCTGTCAACAAGCTTCATGCCCTTGTCCCTGGGTGATGTCACCATCATGACTTTATCTCATAATTGTGTTTACTACAGTCTACTACACTATACATAGTGTTTCTTCTGAGCTATAAACCTAATTTCTAAATGCCTATCAGTCCTAACTGGATGCTCCAGGGGAATCCCAAATTTAGTATGTTTCCAAACAAAGCTCTTTGTAGCCCCATTCCACGCCTCCTTTATCTCCATCACAGCCATGACCAACTAACCACCTCTCAAGCCAGGAATCTGGAGGCCAATCGCAGACTTCTACCCTCCTCCCTTCCCACATTGGTCACCATGTCCAATCACCTTTACCTCGTTCACGTTTTTTGAATGCTCTGCACCTGCCATTCCCATGACACACAGCCTTAGTTTACCATTTTGCCCAGTGGGTTAGTCTCCCTGGCACAAGCCTCTCTTCTTCCCATCTTCCACACAGCTACTGGAAACCTCTTTTTAAATGAAACCAAGTCTCAGTGGCTCCTGATTTTAAAATCCCCATCTTTGCTCACTACTTTGGTAACAGCAGAGCAGAGCTGTTAACAATCATGGGCTCAGGAGTCAAACTGCTTCAGTTGGACTCCAGCTTCTAGCACTTTCTACCTTTTTTGACCTTGGGCAAGTTACTTAATCTCTCTGTGGCTTAGTTTCCTAGCTTGTAAAATAGTATTAATAGAACCTAATGCCTCACAGAGGTGCTGTGAAGATTAAATGAATTTGTATCTATAAAATGCTTAGAATACTGTCTGCTGCATAGTACATTTTCAGTGAATGTTAAGTATTTTTGCTACTAAACTATTAAGTCCAAATTCACTAGCATGGTCGGAGCCTAACCTGACCTCCCAACCTTCTTTGTAACATCAGCTTTCCTGCTATTCAGTGAAGGTTGTCTGACCTTTCATGCCTTTATAAGAAAGTATCACCAGCATCTTCATTTTTTTCTTCAATGTTATGTCTTGACTGTGATAGTTCTCTCTGTAATCTCATCTATCAACATCCAAATACTTAATTTCTTAAATCTATACTTGTCTAAGAGTACTGGTCCAAAATCATGAAGTTTATAATGTATAATTCTAGTAAATGCTAGCTCTTCTGAGGATGAAATATGGAGATTAAATGTTTAAGATTTTTTAATTTGATTACCTATGAATATTCCAAAAGTTCCTGCAAATAGGACAGTAAGTCATGAGGTATGGACTGTGTTTAGGCCCGCATTAGATGAAATGGCAGGAACAGCAGAACCACAGATAAAGCATGACTCTCCACACTAATGGTGTTGGCTTACTGTATATAAACAATATCTAACATCATCATAAGCCCTCTGCTCCAAAATCAGAGGTCACCATATAGTGAAAAAAAAAAAAAATTCAAGTTAAGTGCTCAAGTCAATGAAACATTAAACAAGTGCACCTGCATTTTCGCAGCCAATAATTCCAGTGGGGATTTCACGTTGCTGTGGATACAAAGGGAGGAACAGCTCAAAGATACTTGCAAAGCAGGGAGGGATTAGAGTATCCAGGGAAATAAGTAAAAGGTATTGCGTTTCATTCCATGCTTCGAGAGGACAGCTACAAAATTAGGTCTAAACATCCCTATCCTTCAAATGAAGAGGGTCACGTTGCCAATTTATTGTGAACATGACAAAAGAAACACAAAACTTTTCACCTTGCTTACCCTTCTGGGAGGTAGAAACCTGCCAACCTGCTAGACAATTGCTCATTATTTTTTATGTTTTTGCTAA
>NW_007739571.1:0-272 GCF_000696425.1 Galeopterus variegatus | reverse complement strand
TAACCCCTATACTGCCCTTGCCAAGAACTTTCAGTCCCAAAGGGCCAGGGCAGCCACACAATCCATCAATCATGAGAACTGTAATTTTAAAATAATTGAGGTCCATCGCTGGAATGTCTTGGGCATCATGAAGAACAGGCCTAAGTCACAGTAAAACGTCTTAAGATCTGCCCGAACCCTCCAATTCACTGCCCTCTACCCCAAGACACCCGCTCCCCTGGCTGAGCTCTGCTCCAGCTGTCCTTCCCTGCTCAGCTCCTGATTCATGCCAC
>NW_007739570.1:32689-35443 GCF_000696425.1 Galeopterus variegatus | reverse complement strand
AAAAAAAAAAGAGAAAAAGAAGTGCATTATATAATGATAAAGGTATCTATCCAATCAGAGGACATAACAATCATAAATATGTATGCAATCAACAGTGGAGCACCTAGATATGTAAAGCAAACACTTCTAGACCTAAAAAAAAAGATAGACCCAAGTACAGTAATAGTGGGTGATGTGAAAACCCCTCTCTCAGTATTAGGCACATCTTTCAGGTGACAAACCAACAAAGAAACACAGCATTTAAACTACACATTAGACTAATTGGTCCTTGCAGACATCTATGGAACACTTCATCCAACAACTAGAGAATATACATTCTTCTCATCAGCACATGGATCATTCTCCAGGATAGACCACATAATACTAGGTCACAAATCAAGTCTTTGCAAATTTTTAAAAATTGAAATTATCCCATGTATCTTTTCACAGCACAATGGATTAAAACAGGAAATATATAACAAGCAAAATTCCAGAAACTACTCATGTGCATGGAAACTGAAAAATAGACTCCTGAACGACCTATGGGTCCAAGAAGAAATTAAACAGAAAATCAAAAAATTTGTTGAAACTAATGAGAATAAATATACATCATACCTATGGGATACCACAAAAACAGTATGAAGAGGGAAGTTCATTGCAATAAATACTTACATGGCTTGGTGGGAGCCTGCACTCACCTGGGCACCATCTTGGATGGTGCTCATCCCCTCTGGGGCTAGGGTAGGAGCCTGTGCTCACCTAGGCACTGGCTCTCTCAGTTCATGGTATTTTCTCATTGTCTTTCTCTGTATCATTCCTCCTTTGAAAAATAAATTAGTTCTGTTGGATTAGGAACTTACCCTACTTCAGTTTGACCTCATCTTAACTAACTGCATCTTTAATGACCTTGTTTTTTAGTAGGGTCATATTTTGACGTACTAAGTTTTAGAACTTCAACATCTTCCTTTGGAGGAACACAACTCAACCCACAACAAATGTCTTGACTGTTACTTTCAGTTTCGCTCATTGTTTTAATTGACCAATTCAACATGTGGCAGGTGGCCTTTCTCTGAGCCAGTTCCTGACACCCCATATCAACAACTAAGTAAATAACTAAGGAAAAAGCTATAGTAAACAAAAGTACCATAGTTTACATGCCTTAATAGTAAATATTAAATAATGCATAAAAAAGCAAAAGAAGATTAACAGAAGAACAAAAATGCCATTAGACACATAAAAAGCAAAGAATAGTATGGCAACTGCAAAATTGATCATATTAACACTAGCATAAAGTGAGACTAGTTCAAGCAATCCAATTAAGAGGTAAAAATGGACAAGTGGGTTATTAAAAAGATCTATATAAAGGTTGTCTATAGGACAGAATTTAAGGTCTAAAGATACAAATAGATTGAAAGTAAAAGGATGAAAAAATAGATATCAGGCAAACTGCAACAACAAGAAACCTGGAGTGCATGTGCTACTATTAGACAAAATAGACATTAAAACAAAAATATTTGCAGAGATAATAGGATTACTTTACTATTATAAAAACGTCAATCGATTCAAAAGATAAAACAATGATAAACTTACATGTACTTATGGAGCACCAGAACATATGAAGCAAAAGCTGCAGTTTTAAAGGAGGTAATAGATAATCAAAGAACAATAATGTTTGCTTTGACACCACATATACTAAATTTGGAATAACACAGAGAAGATTAACATGGCCCTCTGCGCAAGAATGTCCAGCAAATTTGTAAAGCATCCCATAATTTTATAGTGATTAAACTGAAAAATGTAACAGAAAGATTCACAAGTAGGCTCAGCCACCCAAAAGAAAGAATCAGTAACCTTCAATACAGGCCATTTGATATTATTCAGTCAGAGGGAAAATAAAAACATTTAAAATATGATAGAAGGCCTTCTGGAATTATGGGACACCATCAGGAGACCTGACTGTACATAATATAAATTTAAGAATGGGGGCCGACCCCGTGGCTCACTCGGGAGAATGTGGCACTGGGAGCGCAGCGGTGCTGGGAGTGCCGAGGCGGAGGGTTCGGATCCTATATAGGGATGGCCAGTGTGCTTACTGGCTGAGGGTGGTGCGGGTGACACCATGCCAAGTGTTGCGATCCCCTTACCGGTCACACACACACACACACACACACAAAAAAGAATGGGAAGAAATAAAAACAAGGCCATAATCAATCTTTAAAGACATATTGACTGAAAACTCCTAATCTGGAGTATGGCAACATCCAAGTATGGGAAGTGCAGAAGTCTCCAATTAAACTTAACCCAGAGAGAAGTTCACCACGACACATAATAATCAAACTATTAAATATCAAAGGCCAAAATTTCTGAGTGGCAAGATATGAGAAACACATCATATACAAAGAAGTCCCAACACGACTATCAGCAGTTTTCTCAGCAGAAAACTTGCAGGCCAGAAAAAGTAAATGGTATTCTGAAAGTATTGAAGCGGGAAAATTATCTGCCCCTCAAGAATGTTTTAAACAGCAAAGCTGTCTTTCTGAAATAAAAGAAAAATCAAAAGTTTCTAAGAAAATCAAAAGTTACGGCAATTCATGACCACCAGACTTCCTTACAGAAACTGCTAAAGGGAGTTGTTTAAGCTAGAACAAAAGACTTCTAATTTATAACAGAAAGTTTACAAAAGCAGAAAACTCAATTGTATAAGTAGTAGAGAGCCAAAGAGGAAAATTTGGAGGCCTCACACTTTCTGATTTCAAAATATACTACAAATCTACA
>NW_007739570.1:26685-31845 GCF_000696425.1 Galeopterus variegatus | reverse complement strand
TAGCAACCATCCCCACCATCACTGTAGCACTAGCCAGACCAGCAGTACATCAGGTTGTTGCTGTAGACACAGCACCAGCCAGTCCAGCTATGCATGGGAGTGAGGTACATAGCCATGTCCAGTGTGACTAACACACCCAACGACCATCTGGCTCGTCGCTGTCAGGAGACTGGCCGTATGCCAGGAGACTGGCCGTATGCATGAGTCCCTGACACTGCTATCTATACTGTGGCTCCCAGAGCTGCTGCCATGAGCCACAACCCATGCTAGTGTCTCACCAGACCAGCTGTATGCAGGATGCTTGACCACTACCAACTGCATTACAGCTCTTGACATGGCTGATGCTGGCAAATGACCACACTGCCATCACTACAGCTGTTAGAACAGCTGTGCATAGGACCCACTACCACTGCCATGCATTGACACAAAGAGAGTCAAAAGTAGAGTCACTAGAAAGAGGTAAGCCAGCACAGACCCATGTCTCAGTAACCCAGCCCACAGGGGAAATTATGCTGCCCCCAGGGGTGGAAACTATATACAAAGCACACACAACAGCCTAGACGTGGAGAGAGACAAATGCAGAGACCTTGGAAAGTACAGAAACCCAAGATATCCAAATAGTGTACAGAAAAATACTCCTAGTCAGCCAGTAAAAACACATCCCCCCACCAAAGGAAGCAAAAACCCAGAAGAATCCTTGGCCTATAGGAACAAGCAAAGAGAAACCCCACCAAAGATCACCCATTCTAGGTGAAGAGATCCAATATACCACAGTACACTAATCAGGGTTAGGGGACACTATTCAGGGAGCCAACAAGCCTGCACAGGTTACCCACCCCAGTCAAAAGACACCCAGGCACTTCACCTAAGTATTTGACATCTCACCCACATCCTTGATGACTCATCACAGTGTCAATAACCACAGTAAGAAACACCTAAGTTCCCCAGTGCCTAGGCCATGAAGGCAAAAGACACAACTCTGACATTGAATATGGCTGAAGAACCAACATGGGGACTACACACTGCACCTACCCCAAACCAATACTAAAATATCCTACTCAATAGTCAGTAACAAACACCAGAGGTAGTCTCTTTCTTCAAAGCCCAATCCAGAGTAATAGAAGAAGCAACCACTGTACAATGTCACCAGACATCAATGTAGAGATAATAGAAATACAGAAAGAAAAACCCACAAGACAATATGACACCACCAAAGGAATACAATAATTCTCAATTACCAGACCCAATAGACCATGAAATCCTTGAAATGACTGAACAGGAATTCTGAGAAACAATTTGAAGGAAAGTCAATGAGATACAAGAATACTCAATTAGATGACACAATGAAACAAAGCAACTATCCAGAATATGTAGGAGGAAATTTACAAAGACAGAAATGCCTTTAAAAAGAATGTAGCAGATTTCCTAGAACTGAAGGATTCATTCAATGAAATAACAAAACAAAACACAACTGAGAGCTTAAGTAGCAGCTGTAGCAAGGTGAAGAATGAATTTCTTATCTCAAATATATTCTTTTCAAAATAACACAGGTGCACGAAAAAGAAAGAAAGGAAAAAAGAATTTAAAAAATGAAGAAAATTTATGAGAGTTATCAGACATCCTTAAGAGCATAAACATCCATATAATGCATGTTCAGGAAGGGGAAAAGAAAAGTAAAGGCATTGAAAATATGTTCAATTAAATAATAGTGGAAGACTTCCCAGGTATTGGGAGAGAAACAGACCTTCAGATACAGGAGGCTCAAAGATCCCCCAAAATATTTGATTAAAAATGTTTCTCTTCAAGACACATTATAGTTCACTACCAAAACTCACAGGAAAAGAGAGAATCCTAAAAATAGCAACAGAAAAACATGAAGTGACATATAAAGGAGTCTGCATAAGATTAATAGCAAATTTCTCAGCAGAAACCCTATAGGCCAGAAGAGAATGGAATGATAAAGTTAAAATGCTAAATGATAAAATTGCCAGCCAAAAATATATACTCAGTAAGGATATCCTTCAGAAATGAAGGAGAAATAGTGTATTTCCCAGAAAAACAAAAACTGTGGGAGTTCACCACTACATGATTAGTACTACAAGAAATCCTCAAGGGAACTTTCAAAAGGAGAGAACAGAACTGAGATGACCAGGTTTGGGATGGGGGAGTGAGAAATGGGTTAAAAAGAAATTGGTAAAGTGTCACGAAAAATGATTACATTGTGTAATGTTTAATATACTAGTTATCCTGATTTGAGCATCACATATAGCACACAGGTACTGATATTCAATGCAGTACCCCACATATATGCACAATCAATTATGTTTCAACTAAAGGAAAAAGAAATCATCAAGGGAGTCCTGAATCTGTTATCCAAAAAAAGATAATTACCATGAATACACATAAAAGAACAAAAGTCTTCAGTAGAACAAATATGCAAAAGAGAATGAGAAAGAAACTGTGTCTTACCACCTCAAAAAAACCAACAAACACTGAAGACAAACAACAAAGGAGAAATAAAGGAACAAAAGATATTAAAAATATTCAAATGAAAATCAATAAAATAAGATGATTAAGAAACTACATTTCAATAACCACCCTAAATATAAATGGATTATATTCCCCACTCAAATGACACAGACTCACAGATTGGATTAAGAAGCTAGACCCAATTATATGCTGTCTTCAGGAGACTCACCTTACCGGTAATGGCAACAGTGACTAATAATGAAGGGATGGAAAAAGATATACCACGCAAATGAAGCTAAAATTGAGAAAGAATAGCTATTTGTATATTGGATAAAATAGACTTTAAACCAAAAACCATAAAAAGAGACAAAGTTATCTATCCAGCCAGAAGTTTTAACAATCATAGACATATATACATCAAACACCAGAGTACCCAGGCATATAAAGCAAAAACTATCAGACTTAAGAAGGAGATAGACCCCAGTACAATAATACTTGGGGACCTAAACACCCCCCCTCAACATTAGACTGATCATCCAGGCAACAAATCAAAAGAAAGACATAGGATTCAAACTACTTTTTATACCAATTGGACCTGGTGTATTTATACAGAACATTTCAACCATCACTTACAGAATATGCATTTTTCTCATCACAAATGAAACAGTATCCAGTATAGATCACATGTTAGGTCACAAATCAAATATCAAAATATTTAAAATATTGAAGTGATTTCAAATATCTCTTCAGACCAAAATGTATTAAAATGATAAATCAATAACAAGCAAAACTCTGGAAACTTTGCAAATACATGGAATTTTTTTTTAAGGATACTGAAGGACCTATGGGTTCAACAGGAAATTTAAAAGGAAATTTAAAAATTTTTGTGACTAATGAAAATAAAAACACATCATACCAGGACCCGAAAGAAGAAATGTACAAGAAAATCAATGCCCTGGAAAAGAATGTAGTAGAGCTTGCCAAGCTGAAGAATTCTTTCAACAAAATAAAAAACACAACAGAGTTAAAGCAGTAGGCTTGCAAAAATAGAGAAGAGAACTTCAGACCTTCAAGATGGGCTGATTGAAATAACACAGGCAGAAAAAAAAAAGAAAAAAGAATTAAAAACATTGAAGAAAATCTAACAGAGATATCAGACAACCTTAAGCACTCAAATATCCAATTCATGGGTATTCCAGATGGGGAGGAAAAAGGAGATTGCATTGAAAACATATTTAACAACATACTGGCAGAAAACTTCCCAGTTATTGGAAAGCACAAAGACCTTCAGATTTAGGAAGCTCAAAGATCCCCCAACGTATTCAACCCAAAAAGGTCGTCTCCAATACGTGTTATAGTTAAGTTGGCAAAACTAAAGACAAAGAGAGAATCTTAAAAGCTGCAAGAGAGAAGCATCAAATCACATATAAGGGAGCCCCAATGAGACTAACATCATACTTTTCATCACAAACCCTAAAAGCCAGAAAGGAATGGGATGATATATTCAAAATACTAAAAGACAGAGATTGCCAGCCAAGAATACTCTACCCCACAAGGCTATCCTTTCAAAATGAAGGGCAAATAGTATATTACTCAGACAAACAAAAACTGCAGGAGTTTACTACCAAACGACCACCCTTACAAGAAATTCTCAAGGGAGTACAGTGTTTGGTACCTGAAAAACAACTACCACTGCCATAAAAGCCCAAGAAAAATCAAAACCCACTCACTACTATAATAAAAATGGCATCTATGAAGAGAAAACAAACAAACGATAAAACAAAAAACAGTCTATCTACAACCCAAAGAACCAACAAATACAGAAAACAAACAGTAAATCAGAAAGAAAGGAACAAAAGACACATAAGACATCCAAACAAAAATCAATAAAATGCTAGGAGTAAAACAACACTTTTCAATAACAACCCTTAATGGAAAAGGATTAAATTCCCCAATCAAAAGACACAGACTGGCTGACTGGATTAAAAAGGAGGAGCCAGCTATATGCCACCTTCAAGAGACCCACCTCACCCATATAGACTCACATAGACTAAGAGTGAAAGGATGGAAAAAGATTTTCTATGCAAAGAGAAATGAAAAACGAGCTGGAGTAGCTATTCTTATATCTGACAAAATAGACTTTAAACTAAAAACCATAAAAAGAGATAATGAGGGCCACTACATAATGATAAAAGGATTGATCCATCAAGAAGACATAACAATCATAAATATATACACAACCACTGTTGGAGCAGCAAGATTTATAAAGCAAACTCTATTAGACCTAAAGAAGGAAATAGACTCTAATACCATAATAGCAGGGTACCCAAACACCCCACTGTCAATATCAGACAAATCATCTAGGCAAAAAATTGGTAGGGAAACACAAGATCTAAGCAACACACTAGACCAATTGGACTTGGCAGATATCTACAGAACGTTCCATCCAACAACCTCAGAATAGTCATTCATCTCATCAGCACATGAACCATTCTCCAGCACAGATCACATGTTAGGTCACAAGTCAAGTCTCAACACATTCCAAAAAATGGGAATTATCCCATGTATTTTTTCAGACCACAGTGGATTAAAATTAGAAATCAATAACAAACGAAATTCTGGAAACCTTGCAAACACATGGAAATTAAACAGCATTCTACTTAATGACATATTGGTCCAAGAAGAAATCAA
>NW_007739570.1:0-25685 GCF_000696425.1 Galeopterus variegatus | reverse complement strand
AAATTTATCACATTAAATGCTTACTTCAGAAGAATGGAAAGATGGCAAGTGAGCAACCTAACACATCACCTTCAAGAACTAGAAAAACAAGAACAATCCAAACCCAAAGTTAGCAGACGGAAAGAAATCATTAAGATCAGAGCAGAATTTAATGAAATTGAAACCCAAAAAACAATACAAAAGATCAATGAATCAAAAAGTTGGTTTTTTTAAAAGGTAAATGAAACAGACAAGCTATTAGCATGTCTACCTAAAAAAAGAAGAGAGAAGATCCAAATAACAAAAATTAGAATTCAAAAAGGTGATATTACAACTGATACATCTGAAATATAAGGAATCATTTGAGACTACTATAAACAAATATATGTCAACAAATTTGAAAATCTGGAGGAAATCGATAAATTTCTGGACACACACAAGCTACCAAAATGAGCCAAGAAGATGTAGAAAATCTGAACAGACCAATAACAATAAAGGAGATTGAAGCTGTTATCAGAAGTCTACCAACAACGAAAAGCCCAGGACCAGATGTATTCACAGCAGAATTTTACCAAACACTCAAAGAGGAATTGACACCAATTCTTTACAAACTATTCCAAAAGATTGAAATAGAAGCAAGACTCCCGAACATATTTTATGAAACAAAGATCACCCTTATACAAAAACCAGATAAAGATACAACTAAAAAAGAAATCTACAGGCCAATATCCTTGATGAATATAGAAGCAAAAATCCTCAATAACATAGGAGCAAACAGAATACAGCAACATATATGTAAAATTGTACACCACAATCAAGTGGGATTCATCACAGGGATGCAAGGTTGGTTCAACATATGCAAATCAATAAATTTGATACACCATAATAATAAAATCAAACACAAGGACCATATGATTATTTCTACAGATGGTGAAGAAGCATGTGACAAAATTCAGCATTCATTCATGACAGCGACCCTCGATAAGTTACATATAGATGGAAAGCATCTCAACATAATTAAAGCCATATTTGATAAACCCACGGCCAATATCATCCTGAATGGGGAAAAGCTCAAAGTTTTTCCTTTAAGAACAGGAGCTTGACAAGGATGCCCACTCTCACCACTCCTATTCAACATTGTGTTGGAAGTACTAGCCAGAGCAATTAGAGAAGAGAAGGAAATAATGGGCATCCAGATTGGAAAAGATGAGGTGAAACTGTCCCTCTTTGCAGATGACATGATCCTATATATCAAACAAGCTAAAGCCTCTACAAAAAAAACCTTGGCATTGATAAATGATTTCAGTAAAGTAGCAGGATGCAAATCAACACACGAAAATCAGTAGCATTTCTATTCTCCAATAGTGAACATGTAGAAAGAGAAATCAAGAAAGCTTGCTCATTTACAATAACCACCAAAAAAAAAAATACTTAGGAATTGACTTAACCAAGGATGTGAGAAATCTCTCCAGTGAGAACTACAAACGACTGCTGAGAGGAATTAGAGAGGATACAAGAAGATGGAAAGATATCCCATGCTCTTGTATTGGAAGAATCAACATTGTCAAAATATCCATACTACCCTAGGTGATATACAAATTCAATGCAATCCCCATCAAAATTCCAATGACATTTTTCTCCGAAATGGAAAAAAGTTTCCAGATATTTATATGGATTAATAAAAGACCATGCATAGCCAAAGCAATGCTGAGCAAAAAAAATAAAGCTGGAGGCATAACACTACCTGACTTTAAACTATACTACAAAGCTATAATAACCAAAAGAGCATGATACTGGCATAAAAACAGACACACTGATCAATGGAATAGAATAGAGAATCCAGAAATCAACCCACACACCTACAGCCATCTGATCTTTGACAAAGGCACCAAGCCTATCCACTGGGGAAGAGACTGCCTCTTCAGCAAATAGTGCTGGGATAACTGGATATCAATATGCAGGAGAATGAAACTAGATCCATACCTCTCACCATATCCTAAAATCAACTCAAAATGTATTATGGAATTAAATATACACCCTGATACAATAAAACTTCTTAAAGAAAACATAGGAGAAACACTTCAGGAAGTAGGGCTGGACACAGACTTCATGAATATGACCCAAAAAGCACAGGCAATCAAAGGAAAAATAAACAACTGGAATTATATCAAATGAAAAAGCTTCTGCACAGCAAAAGAAACAATTAACTGAGTTAAAAGACAATGAACAGAGTGGTAGAAAATAATTGCAAAACATATATCTGACAAAGGATTAATATCCAGAATATACAAGTAACTGAAACAACTTTACCGGAAAGATACATACAACCCAATTAAAAAATGGGCAAAAGAGCTAAATAGGCATTTCTCAAAGGAAGATGTATGAATGGCCAATGGTTATATGAAAAAATGCTCAACATCACTCAGCATTCGAGAAATACAAATCAAAACCACACTGAGATATCATCTCACCCCAGTTAGGATGAGTAATATCCAAAAGACTGTGAATTATAAATGTTGGCTATGTTGTGGAGAAAAAAGAACTCTCCAACATTGTTGGTGGGACTAAAAAATGGTGCAGTCTCTATGGAAAATTGTATGGAGGTTCCTCAAACAATTGCAGATAGATCTACCATATGATCCAGCTATCCCACTGCTGGGAATATTCTCAGAGGAATGGATATAATCAAGTTGAAGGTATACCTGTTCTCCAATGGTCATTGCAGCACTCTTTACAATAGCTAAGAGTTGGAACCAGCACAAATGTCCATCATCGGATGAGTGGATAAGGAAACCGTGGTATATCTACACAATGGAATACTACTCTGCTATAAAAAAGAATGAAATACTTCCATTTGCAATGACATGGATGGACCAGGAAAGAATAATATTAAGTGAAACAAATCAGGCACAGAAAGAGAAATATCACATGTTCTCACTTATTTGTGGAAGGTAAAAATAAATAAATATACACAAGAAACCAGGGGGGAGGGGAGGGAAGAATACATAACAATTACAATTCCTTGAAGTTGATATTACAAGCAAACTGAAAGGACATTGTTTGGAGTGATGGGGGAGAGGGAAGGAGGTTTCAGTAATTGGTAGCAATAATCAACCACATTATATATTGACAAGATAAAAAAAATAAAAATAAATATAAATTAATTATACATATTTTTTGGTTTCAACATTGAGATATGTTGATCAAGTCAATATTACTAGCATATATATTGTTACAAATCCTAATTATTCTTTATGTCCCTTCTCCAATTTCTCCCCATCTCTCTCTCCCTTCCTTTTCCCTCCTCTAATTACCCTAGATTTTTTCTCTCCTTCTGAATGAACAATGGTTACAGTTTTGATTTGTAGCCTAGACGATCTGTCCAGTGCTGAGAGGTGTGATCAGGTCCCCTTATATTATCATAGAGCAGGTGCTTCTTCTGTCACTCGGAAATGGGCTTTGTGGAGACAGACATCTTCTTCTTTATCTCTGCCAGCCATTGTCCTTGTGTCAATGTACTTCAGTGGCTGGTGGACCATCTGCATGGTGTTTTTGGTATCTAGACACTTTTGCAGCAGCCATAGTTATTGTGGTGGCTGTGGTGGGCCACGCACATGTAAGTGATGCTTTTGGCATGCTCCTTGATGCTGGTGGTGTGCCTGATTGTCTGGTCCCCAGGAGTCCAGTCCCCAGTTCCATTCCTCGGGTCCCGGGGTGGGCCCTGAGGTACTGGTGTGGTATGCCCGGTTGTGGGAGGGAGTCATTCCCCTTCTCTGTGCCCCAGGCCCTTGGGCAGGCACTGTGGCACTGGTTCAGTGTGCCTGGTTGTGGGAGGGGGGTCTGGTCCCTGGCTCCTTGCCTCGGGTCTCCAGGTGGGCCCTGAGGCAGGCACTGGCACAGTATGTCTGGATGTTGGAGGAGGCTCTGATCCCCTTCTCCATGCTTTGGGTTCCTGGGTAGGCCCTGACATACTGGTGGTGTGAATGGTTGTGTGTGGGTGTCCTGTCCCCAGCTCCTTGCTTTATGTCCTCTGGCAGGCCCCAAGGCACTGGTGGTGTGCCTGGGCTGGAACTAAATTTTTGTCATTTGCTTATTTCTAAATTGGGGGAACTTCCTGTGGGAACCAGTACTTGAGCTGTGCTGTTGAGCTAAATTGCTGCTTTGCTGCTGTTTCCCTAGGGAAGGCTTTTTGTGCAGCTCAGGGTTTAATACTTGACCTTATAGGTACTTCCAGCTCTCCAGAGACTCGGTGCACCTGGGTTGTGTAGAAACTCTGATCTGGCCCTGAGTTATCTCAATAAACTGCACCCCATGCAATTCTGCATTCCTGACCAGTCTCCTTTCAGTGGTCCTGTGCTAATTTGAGGGTGGATCAGCTGTCCTTCCTGTGTCCCAGTGTTCTCCCAGTGGGCCTGTCTCCCCGACTGCCTGTGCTCCATACACTTCCAATGTGATGGGTCCTACGCTGGTCCCTTGCCATGACTCACTGGCCTCTGAATGGCTTCCCTTTTTCAGCTGTGCTGGCTCCTCACTCCTGCGTGGATCCACATGAACCCTATTCGTGGTCTTGCTCTCCTGGGGGCCACCAAGATCCTCTTCTCCCCTGCCACCTCCAAGCAACTCCATCTGAAGGGCACAGCTGCAGCTTCTGCCGGTTCCTGCTCCACGCGCTCACCAGTTTCAGCATTAAAGCGCTTGCAGCCTGAAATGCTCAGAGCAGTTTTTTCTTTCTCTCATCATGGTTTCTCCCACCTTCAGAAACTCCATAGGTCTCTCCACCTCTTCCCCTGAGCTCCAGTGGCCCCAGCTTGGCTGATGTTACATTTTTATAGTTGTAAATTCATTGATTTGTGGGAGAGAGTGATGCTGGGGACCGTCTATTCTGCCATCTTGACTGGAACTCCTTTCTAATGTCTTCTTTAATCTCTTTCAGCCATGATAGGTAGTTCTCATGTCCATTGACAGACTACTAAATAAAAAAAACTGTAGTATATATGTATATACTCAATGGAATACTACTCTGCATAAAAAAGAATGAAATTCTGTCATTCACAGTAACATGGATGAAAATAGAGAAAAACATGTTAAGTGAAATAAGCCGGGAACAGAAAGAGAAATGCCACATATTCTCACACATAAATGGGAGCTGCAGAAATAAACCAATGCATAAAAATGGAAGAAATATACAACAATCAAAATGATACACTCGATTTTCAAAAGGAGAGAACAGAACTGAGGTTACCAGAGGTGGGAAAGAGAGAGGGTTAGGAGGGTTTAGTGAGAAATTGGTAAAGTGCCACAAAAATGATTATATTGTTTAATGTTGAATACTCTAATTATCTTAATTTGAGCATCACACTGAACACAGGTCTTGATATTCATTGTGTTTACCTCACATATATATATATAATCCATTAATTTTCAAAAATAACAATAATAATGATAGAGAATAACAAATTTTGGTGAGGATGATGAGAAAGGAGAACCCTCCTACACTGTTGGTGGGACTATAAATTACTGAAGCCATTATAAAAAACAGTATGGATTTTCCTCAAACAACTAAAGATAAAAGTATAAGATTATCCAGGAATCCCATTGCTGATTGTATACCAAAATGAATCAACAGCATCCTGTCCAAGGGATATCTGTACTCTCATATTTATTGCAGCTCTATTCATGATAGCCAAGATACGGAACCAAACTAAGTGTCCATCAGTGGTTGATTGGATAAAGAAAATCTGGTATATATACATAACAGAATAGTACTCAGCCATAAAAACAAAAAATGGAAATTCTGCCATTCACAGGAGCATGGATAAACTTGGAGAAAATTATGTTGTTATGTAAGCCAGGCACATAAAGAGAAATACTGCATGTTCCCACTCACATGTAGGAGCCATAAACAAAAACAAACAAAAAAATCAAATTAGTAATAATAATAATTTGAACTGTTAAAAGGAGAGAGAAAAACTGTAGTTACTAGAGGCAGGAAACGGGAGAGGGAGGGGGATAGTGAGAGGCTGATTAATGGATACAAAATTAATGTGGATAGAAAAAATAAGTTCTATTGGTGTACAGTCAACCCATGTCATCAAACGACTAGAAGAGAGCTGATCAAATGTTCACATCAAAAACAAATGATTAAACTTTTCAATGATGCATATGCTAATTACCCTGATTAGATAATCACACACACATTGCATACATGTATTATATATAATTCCAAGATATAAATATACCACAGAAATATGTATAAAGAATGTTTCAAAAAATAAATTAAAAAATAAATCTCAAAAAAATGAATGAGAATAATGAAAATAAAAATGAAAACACTAAAAATGTCACCATCAAAAGCTGTGTTAGAAATAATAAACAAATGCAATGAAATTGCAGGATACAAAATTAACACGCAAAAATCAGTAGTGTTTCTATACCCTAATAAAAAATTTCTGGAAAAAAAATTATAGAAGAATCTCATTTACAAAAGCTACAAAAAATAATGTATTTAGGAATAAATTTAACCATGGAAGTTAAAGATCTGTACACTGAAAACCATAAAACTTTAATGAAAGAGACTAAAGACACAAATAAATAAAAAGATATACCATGTTCATGGAATTAGAAGAATTGATATTTTTTAAATGTTCATACTACCCAATGCAATCACAGATTCAATGCAATCCCCACCAAATTCCAATGCTATTTTTCATATATTTCTTTAAAAAATTCTAAAATTCAAATGAAACAACAACAACAACAAAACCAGAAAAGTTAGGTCAATAATAAGCAAAAAGAACAAGATAGAAGGTATCACATTAAAAGATTTCAAACAATATTACAAAGTGATAGTGATTATGGGCCGGCCCGGTGGTGCACTGGAGAGTGCACCACTTGGGAGCGCAGCGGCACTCCCGCCAAGGGTTCAGATCCCTTGTGGAGACTGGTTCCCGCTCACTGGCTGAGCGCAGTGCGGGCGCAACACCGAGGGTTGCGATCCCATTGCCGGTCAGTAAAAAAGACAAAAAGGAAAAAAAAAATAAACCAAAGTGATAGTGATTATGACAGCATTGTACTGGGATAAAAATAGACTCAGTGACCAATGGAACAGACTAGAGAACCCAGAAATAAACCCAAGCATATACAGTCAATTGATTTTTAAGAAAGGTGCCAAGAATATACAATGGGAATAGGACAGTCTGTTCAATAAATGGTGTTGAGAAAACTAAATAGCAACAAGCAGAGGAATAAAATTGGACCCTTATCTCAAACCATTACAAAAAAAAAAAAACAATTCAAAATAGATTAAAGACTTAAACATAAGATCTAAAAGTTTAAAAGTGAAGAATACTAACCTGTGCAATCTGCTTCTGTAAAACAAGCTTGTTCCAGCCTAGCAACAGTGAAGCCATCTTAAAATTCTTTCCCCAGAGGGCACCCTGTTCCAGGAAGGGCGGGTAAAACACCCGGTTCCCAGAAAACACATACCCTCCCAGTTCTGAGAAAAAGGGAAACAGAACCAGCAGATGGTCAGGTGTTTATCAGCAAAGAAGCCTGAGGGGGAATTACCCAAGAACAGATGAGCGTCAGCCAATGAGTTTAAAGGTCGCTTAAGTTAGCCAATAGACACTGCCCACTGCTTTGTCTCCTTGCTGCCAGAAAAACTGCCCCAGAAAATGTATAAAAAGACAGCTCAATAATTTGATGGGGTCTCACCTCAGCTGAGCGGTGGGACCCCAACACGTTGGAATTAATTAATCTCTTGCTGATTGCATTGCTCCTGGTCTTGTGGTCTCTCTGAGGTGAGCCTTCCTGTTACTTGTAGGATTAGCTCTTCAGGGAAGACTTACAAAAGTACTGGAAGAAAATATAGGGAAAAAATCACATGACATAGGTCTTAGCAATGACTATTTAGATTTGACCTCAAAAATGCAGTAACAAAAGCAAAAATAAACAAATGAGATTATATCAAAATAAAAAGTTTCTGCACAACTAAGAAAAAAACAGTGTAGAGATAACCTTGTACACTGTCGTTGGGAATTAATGTAAATTAACGTGGCCATTATGGAAAACTGCATGGAGGTTACTATAAAAACTAAACATAGAATTACAATATGATCCTGCAATCTCTCTTCTGGGTATTTACCTAAATATTTGAAATCAGAATGTCAAAGATATATCTATACTCCTGTATTCATTGCAGCAGTATTCACAATAGTCAAGATATGTAATCAACCTAAGTGTTCAGGAATGGACAAATAGAGAAAGAGAACGTAGTATGAGTCCAGAATCACCCTGATATTAAAATCAGATAAGGACACAGATAAAAAAGGAAACTACAGACTAATATCCCTGATGAACATAGATGCAAGAATTCTCAACTGAATACTAGCAAACCAAATTCAACAGCACATCAAAAAGATTATACATGATTTAGTGAGATCTATCACAGGGATGCAAAGATGATTCAACATATACAAATCAATAAAGGTGATACACCACATTAACAAAATGAAGGACAAAAACCATATGATAATCTCAATAGATGTAGAAAAATTATTTAATAAAAACTCAACATCCATTCACGATAAAACTCTCAACAAATTATGTATAGAAGCAAAGTATTTCCACACAGTAAAAGCCATATATTACAAACCAACAGTCAACATCATACTGAACAGGGGAAAGTTGAATGCTTAACCTCTAAGAGCAGGAAAAGCACAAGGATACCCACACACACCACTTATTTTTTACATAGTATTGGAAGTTCTAGCCACAGCAATTAAGTAAGAGAAAGAAATAAAGGGTATCCAAATTAGACAAGAGGTAGTCAAATTGTTCCTGTTTGCAGATAGCATAATCTTATATGTAGAAAACCTAAAGACTCCACCAAAAAACTCTTAGAACAAATACAATAAAGCTGTAGGATACAAAATCAGCATACAAAAATCAGTAAATTTCTACACACCCACAATAAACTAGCTGAAAAATAAATAAAAAAGCAACCCCATTTATGATAGCCACCAAAAACTGAAATACCTAGGAATAAATTTAACCAAGGAGCTTGTATTACTCCATTTTGTGTTGCTATGACAGAAACACCTGAGGCTGGGTAATTTATAAAGAACAAAAATTTGTTCTCTTATAGTCCTGTAAGCTGGGAAGTCCAAGATCAAGTTGCTGGTATCTTGTGTAGCCTTTTTTGTTGAGTCATGTGGAAGAAAGCAGAAGGGCAAAAGGGATAAAGTCTATGACTTGGCTTATGATTCTGGGACAGCTGCATCTGCCATGGGCCTCAGGCTGCTTCTACTCATGGTAAAAGGGGGCAGGCACCGGTGGGTACAAGCAGATCACAGATGATAGATAGATAGATAGATAGATAGATAGATAGATAGATAGATAGATAGATAGAGAAAGGAGGTGCCAGGGTCTTTTTAAGCAACCAGCTCTGGTGGGAACTAACAGAGTGAGAACTCACTCATTACTCCTCCCTCCCCAAGGGAGAGCACTAATCCATTCATGAGGGGTCTGCCCCCATGACTCAATCAGTTTCCAACACTGCCACACAGGGAATCAAATTTCCACATGAGCTTTGGAGGGGGCAACACATCGAAACTCCATCAGAGTTGAAAGATCTCTACAATGAAAACTACAAAACACTGATGAAAGAAAATAAAGAGAACACAAAAAATGGAAAGATATTCTATGTTTATAAATTGGAAGAATTAATATCGTCAAAAAGACCATAGTACCCACAGTGACTTACAGATTCAATGCAATCCTTATCAAAATGCCAATGACATTCTTCACAGAAATAGAGAAAACAGATCTGAAATTGATATGGAACCACAAAAGACCCCAAATAGCCAAAACAATCTTGAGCAAAAAGAACAAAGCTGTATGTATTCCACTACCTGACTTCAAAATATACTACAAAGCTATAGTAATCAATATAGCATGTTACTGGCATAAAAATAGGCACATGGATCAATGGAACAGAATAGAAAACATAGAAATAAATCCACATAGCTACAGCCAACTTTTCTTTGACAAAGTTGCCAAGAACATAAATTGGGAAAAAGGAAGCCTCTTCAGTAAATGGTTGTGGGATATCCATAGGCAGAAGAGAGAAACTACATCCCTATCTCTCACCACATACCAAAATCAACTCAAAATGGATTAAAAACTTAAATTTCAGACCTGAAACTATAAAACTCCTTTTTTAATTTTTATAAAGAATAAAACGTAGAGGAAACACTCTAAGACATTGGTATGCAAAAACATTTTGTGGAGAAGACTTCTAATGCACAGGAAACAAAAGCAAAAAATAGACAATTGGGATTAAATCAAACTAAAAAGCTTTGCACAGCAAAAGAAACAATCAACTGAGCAATGATTCAACCAGCAGAATGGGAGAAAATATTTACAAACTATTCATCTGACAAGATATTAATATTCAGAGTATACAAGGAAATGAAAAAATAGCAAAAAACCAATTAATCCAATTTAAAAATGGCAAATGTCCTGAATAGACATTTGTCAATAGAAGATATACAAATGACCAATCACTAATCATCAGAGAAATGCATATCAAAACGATAAGAAGATATCACCTTACCCCAATTAGACTGGCTGTTATCAGAAAGAGAGAAAATGACAAATGTTGGCAAGGATGCAGAGAAAAGGGAACTTTTATACACTGTTAATGGGAATGTAAATTGGCACATCCATTATGGAAAACAGTATGAAAGTTTCTCAAAAAAATTAAAAATAGAGCTACCATGTGATTCAGCAATCCCACCACTGGATATTTATACAAAGGGAAGGAAATTAGCATATCAAAAAGATATCTGCACCTCCATTTTTATTGCAGTACTATTCACAGTACCCAAGACATGGAATCAACCTAGCTGCCCATCAACAAGTGAACAGATTTTAAAAAGTGATATATGTACACAATGGAATACTAGTCGGCCATGAAAAAGAATGAAATTCTGTCATTTGTGGCAACATGGATGAACCTGGAAGACATTATGTTAATTGAAATGAGCCAGGCACAGAAAAACTAATACTGCATGTTCTCACTTATATGTGGCATCTAAAACAGTTGAACTCAAAAAGTGGAGAGTGGAGTGTTGATTACCAGAGGCTGGAGTGGAGGGTTGAAAGATGTTGGTCTAAATTTTAGTTAGACAGAAGTAATAAGTTCAAGAGATCTATTGTACATCATGGTGACTATAGTTAATAACAGTATATTTGAAAATTGCTAAGGGAGTAGATTTTAAGTAAAAAAAATATCTTTCACAACACCACCAAAAAGAATAAAATACTTAGAAACAATTTTAACAAATCTGAAAAAAGTATACTCTTAACTACAAAACATTGTTGAAAGATATTTATGGTTGTAAACAAATGGAAAAATGTTATATTTTTAGGGATAAGAAGACTTATTATTGTTAAGGTGGTAGTGATGTACAAATTGAATAACAGATTCAATGCAATCTCTGTTACAATCTTTACTGACTGCCTATTTTTGTAGAAATTTACAGGCTGAATGTAAAATTTACATGGAATTGCAAGGGTTCAGGAATAGTCAAAACAATCATGAAAAAAAGAAGAAAGCAGGAGGACTCATACTTCCTGATTTCAGAATTGACTACCAGGAATCAAGACAGTGCAGTAATATAAAAATGAGCATGTGTGTGTGTGTGTGCATGTGTGTTTGTGCATGTGTGTGTGTGTCTATGTCTACGTCAGTGGAATAGAAGTGCTAGTCTAGAAATAAAACCATGTGTCTGTGTTCAAATGATTTTTGACAAGGGTGCCAAGACCATTGAAAGAGGAAAAAATAATTTTTCAACTGCATAAAAGTCATATATGACAAACTACTGCTAGCATCATATTTAATGATGAAAGATTGGATGCTTTCTCCCTAAAATCAGGAGGAAGGCAAAGATGTCTGCTCTTGCCACTTCTATTTAACATTGTACTAGCACAACAAATGGTACTGGGACTACTGGATAGCCACATGCAAAACAATGAAGTGAGAACCTTAATTCACCCAATATACACAAATTAGCCTTTGTGTCTCCTGCCACACTAAAAGATAATGCAGAGTTCTGCTCAAGATAGTGGAGTAGAAGGTTCCTAGTGTTATTCTCTCCCACAAAGTGACCAATTTGCAGTTATTATAAAGCAACAACAGGAGGCCTGAGATCTGCAACAGAACAGGTGGGAGCCGTGCACCATGGGACCCCAGTCCAGGCCAGTGTCCACCACTCAGAGAGGCCTGAGAGCCATGGGGCCCACAGGACATGAGTCAGCCGCATCAGAAAAGGCAAGTGCCATGGGACCTCCACCACAGGTTGGTCCCTGCCACTTAGAGAGACTTAAAAGCCTCTAGGGCCACACGCCCTGAGACAGCTACACAAGAAAAGACAGGCGCTGCAGGACCCCCATCCCAGGATAGTTCCTGCTGCCCGGAAATGGCAGTCCCTTCAGGATCCAAGCCAGAAATCAGGGTGAAATGAGTGGACTGTGATACCCCTTGCCACAATGACAAAACACCGAAGGAAACATACCAGAAATATGAAAAATCAAGAAAGTACATCACTACCAAAGGAAAATAATAACTCTCAAGCTCTAGATCCTACAGAACAGGAAGTCTTTGAAATGACTGAAAAGAAATTTAAAGCAAAAATTCTACGAAAACTAAATGAGATACAAGAATACTCAGACAACACAATGAAATGAGAAAAAATATACAGGATCCGAAAGAAGAAATGTACAAAGAAATAAGTGCCTTGAAAAAGAATGTAGCAGAGCTTGTGGAGCTGAAGGATTCATTCAACAAAATAAAAAACACAACAGACAGTCTAAACAGCAGGGTAGAACAAGCAGAAGAGAGAATTTCTGACCTTGAAGATGGGCTGTTTGAATTAATGCAGGCAGACCAGAAGAAAGAAAAAAGAATTTTAAAAAATTGAAGAAAACCTAAGAGAGATAACAGAAAACCTTAAGCACTCAAGTATCTGAATCATGGGTATTCCAGAAGGGGGAGGAGAAAGAAAATGGCATTGAAAACATATTCAAAGAAATAATAGCAGAAAACTTGCCAGGTATAAGGAAAGTTACAGATCACCAGATTCAGGAGGCCCAAAGATCCCCAAACATATTCAATCCAAAAATGTCCTCTCCAAGACATGTGATAGTCAAACTAGCGAAACTCAAAGACAAAGAGAGAATCTTTAAAGCTGCAAGAGAGAAACAGCAAGTGACCCAATGAGAATAACATCAGACTTTATATCAGAAACCCTAAAAGCCAGAAAAGAATGAGATGATATATTCAAAATACTAAAAGACAAAGATTGCCAGCCAAGAATACTTTACCCAGCAAGGCTATCCTTCCCAAATGAAGGACAAATAGTATATTTCTCAGAAAAACAAAAATTGTAGGATTTCACTACCACATGATCAGCCTTACAAGAAATTTTCAAGGAAGTACTGGGTTTGATACCTCAGAAACAACCATCACTGCCAATACTCAAGAAAGAACAAAACCTACCAGCAGAACAAAAATGCTAACAGAAAAGAAAAAACATACTCTATCTAACACCCCAAGAAACCAACTAATACAGAAGAAGAGCAGAAAATTAGAAAGAAAGGAAAAAAGGTACTTAAGACATCTAAAGAAAAATCAATAAAATGCTAGGAGTAAATCAACACCTTTCAATAATAACTCTGAATGTAAAGGGACTAAATTCTCCATTCAAAAGAAAAAGACTGGCTGAGTGGATTAAAAAGATGGACCCAACAATACGCTGCCTTGAAGAGACTCACCTGACCTGTAAAGACACAAATAAACTAAGAGTGAAAGGATGGAAAAAGATATATCCTGCAAATAGAAATGAAAAATGATCTGGAATAGCTATTCTTATATCAGATAAAATAGACTTTAAAGCAAAAACCATAGAAAGAGATAAAGAAGGCCACTATATAATGATAAAAGGATCTACCCATCAAGAAGACATAAAAATCATAAATATATATGCACCCTATGTCAGAGCACCCAGATTTATAAAGCAAACACTATTAGATCTAAAGAATGAGATAGACACTATTACCATAATAGCAGGGGACCAGAACAACCCACTCTCAACATTGGACAGATCATCTAGGAAAAAGTCAGTAGAGAAAGACAAGATCTAAACAACACTTTAGACCACTGGACTTGGCAGATATCTACAGAACATTCCATTCAACAACTTCAGAATATTCATTCTTCTCATCAGCACATGGAACATTCTCCAGGATAGATCACATGTTAGGTCACAAAGCAAGTCTCAACAAATTTAAAAAATTTGGAATTATTCCATGTACTTTTTCCAATCACAGTGGATTAAAATTAGAAATCAATAACAAACAAAACTCTGCAAACTATACAAACACATGGAAATTAAACAACATTCTACTTACTGACATATGGGTCAAAGAAGAAATTAAACAGGAAATCAAAAAATTACTTGAAAATAATGAAAATAATGACACATCATACCAAAACCTGTGGGATACTGCAAATTCACTACCAAGGGTGAAATTTATCACATTAAATGCTTACTTCAGAAGAATGGAAAGATGGCAAATAAACAACCTAACATTTCACCTTAGAGATCTAGAAGAACAAGAACAATCCAAACCCAAAATTAGTAGATAGAAAGAAATAACTAAGATCAGAGCAGAAGTAAATGAAGTAGAAACCTGCAAAACAATAAAAAAGATCAATGAAACAAAAAGTTGTTTTTTTGAAAAGATAAACAAAATTGGCAAACCTTTAGCATGGTTAACAAAGAAAAGAAGAGAGAAGACCCAAATAACAAAAATTAGAAATGAAGAAGGTGATATTACAACTGACACCTCAGAAATATAAGAAATCATTAGAGACTACTATAAACAACTATATGCCAACAAATTTAAAAATCTGGAGGAAATGGGTAAATTTCTGGACACACACAAACTACCAAAATTGAGGCAAGAAGATACAGAAAATCTGAACAGACCAATAACAATAAAAGAGATTGAAATTGTTATCAGAAGGCTCCCAACAAAGAAAAGCCCAGGACCAGATGGGTTCACTGTAGAGTTCTCCCAAAACTTCAAAGAGGAACTGATATAATTCTCTATAAACTGTTCCAAAAGATTGAAGCAGAGGCTATTCTCCCAAACTCATTCTTTGAGGCAAACATCACCCTGACACCAAAACCAGACAAAGATACGTCAGAAACAGAAAACTACAGGCCAACATCCCTGATGAATATTAGTGCAAAAATCCTCACTAAAATACTAGCTAACAGAATACAGCAACACATACACAAAATTATACACCATGACCAAGTGGGATTCATCCCAGGGATGCAAGGTTGGGTCAACATAAAAAAATCAATAAATGTGATACACCATATCAAGAAAAGCAAAGACAAAAGCCATATGATCATCTCTACAGATGCTGAAAAAGCATTTGACAAAATACAACATGCTTTCATGGTAAAGACTCTCTACAAGTTAGGTATAGATGGAAAGTATCTCAACACAATTAAAGCCATGTTTGATAAGCCCACTGCCAATAGCATTCTCAATGTGGAAAAGTGGAAAGCTTTTCTGTTAAGAACAGGAAATACACAAGGATGCCTTCACTCACCACTCCTATTCAACATAGTGTTGGAAGTGCTAGCCAGAGCAATCAGAGAAGAGAAGGAAATAAAACGCATCTAGATTGGAAAAGAAGTCAAACTCTCCCTGTTTGTGGATGATATGATCCTATATATTGAACAGCCTAAAACCTCTACCAAAAAAACCCTAGAACTGATAAATGATTTCAGCAAATTTGCAGGATACAAGATCAATCAACACACAAAAATCAGTAGCATTTCTATACTCCAACAGTGAACATGCAGAAAAAGAACTGAAGAAAGCTAGCCCATTTATAATACCCACTAAAAAAAATAAAGTACTTAGCACAGCTACGATGAGGGGGGAATGGGAGAGGGTAGAGAGGAATGGGTAAAGGGGCATGAAAATCAAGTAAAATGTATTTTGAGAAGTGAAATAAAATAAAATTAAATTAAAAAAATTAAAAAAATAAAATAGAAATAAAGTTAACCAAAGATGTGAAAAATCTCTACGAAGAGAACTACAAACCACTGTTGAGAGAAATTAAAGAGGACACAAGAAGATGGAGAGTTATCCCATGCTCTCGGTTGGAAGAATTACATTGTGAAAATGTCCATATTACCCAAAGTTATCCACAGATTCAATGCAATCCCCATCAAAATTCCAAGGATATTTTCCTCAGAAATGGAAAAAACGATTCCGATATTTATATAGAATAACAAAAGGCCACACATAGCCATAGCAATCCTGATCAAAAAAATAAAGCTGGAGGCATAACACTACCTGCCTTTAAACTATATTACAAAGCTACAAAAAGCAAACAGCATGGAACTGGCATAAAAAAGGACACACAGATCAATGGAATAGAATAGAGAACCCAGATATTAACCCATACACCTACAGCCCTCTGATTTTTGACAAAGGCAGCAAGTCCCTACACTGGGGAAGAGACTGCCTCTTCAACAAATGGTGCTGGGAAAACTGGATATTCATATGTAGGAGAATGAAACTAGACCTGTACCTCTCACCATATACCAAAATCAACTCAAAATGGATTAAAGAATTAAATATACATCCTGGAACAATAAATCTCCTTAAAGAAAACATAGGGGAAACATTCCAGGATGTAGGAGTGGGTACAGACTTCATGATTAGGACCCCCAAAGCACAGGCAACTAAAGGAAAAATAAACAATTGGGATTATATCAAACTAAAAAGCTTCTGCACAGTAGAAGAAACAATCAACAGAGTGAAAAGACAACCAAAGTAGTGGGAGAAAATATCTGCAAAATATACATCTGGAAAAGGGTTAATATCCAGAATACACAAGGAACTCAAACAACTTTATAGCAAAAAACCAAATAACCCAATTAAAAAATGGGCAAAGGAGCTGAATAGGCATTTCCCAAAGGAAGATATATGAATGGCCAACAGGCTCATTAAAAAATGCTCGGCATCACTCAGCATACAGGAAATGCAAATCAAGACCACTTTGAGATATCATTTCACTCCAGTCAGGATGGCTAATATCCAAAAGAGTGAAAATGATAAGTGCTAGAGAGGTTGCGGAGAAAAAGGAACCCTCATACACTGTTCATGGTGCTGCTAAATGGTGCAGGCTTTATGGAAAATGGTATGGAGGTTCCTCAAACAATTACAGATAGGTCTACCATATGACCCAGCTATTCCACTGCTGGGAATATACCCAGAGTAATGGAAATCATCATGTCAAAGGGATACCTGTCCTCCAATGTTTATTGCAGTACTATTTACAATAGTCAAGAGTTGGAACCAGCCCAAATGTCCATCATCAGATGAGTGGATAAGGAAACTGTGGTATGTCTACACAATGGAATTCTACTCTGCTATAAAAAAGAATGAAATACTACTATTTGCAACAACATGGATGGACTTAGAGAAAATTATGTTAAGTGAAACAATTCAGGCACAGAAAGAGAAATACCATATGTTCTCAACTTTTTGTGGGAGCTAAATAAAATAAATAAATAAATAAACACACAAACAAATAAAGGGGGTGGGAAGAAGACACGACAATCACAATTCCTTGAACTTTTTAAGACAAGTGAATAGATATGATGTGGTGGGGGAGGGAAGAGAGGGAAGGGGGAAGAGGAATGGGTAAAGGGACATGAAAATTAACTACAATGTATATTGAGAAGTTAAAATTTAAAAAAAGATAATGCAAAGGAAGATAAGTATAGAAAAAAATATATTCACAAATTAAATCAAAATTGATTACATGTAAGGGCTAAGCCTATAAAACTCTCAGAAAGAAAACATAGGAGCAAATCTCCATAATCTTGTATTTGGCAAAGGATACTAAGCTATGACAGCAAAAGCATGAGCAGAAAGTGAAAGGACAACCCACAGAATGGAAGGAAGTATTTGCCTACCATATATCTGATAAGGGGCTTGTTTTTAGAATACATAGTTAACTCTTACAAGCCAAGAATAAAAAGGCAAATAACCTAATTAAAAATGGCAAAAGTTCTTAATAGACATTTCTCCAAGGAAGATTTACAAATATCCAATAAGATCATAAAATGGTGCTAAACATCATTAGTCATCAGGGAAACAAAAATCAAAACTCAATGACATACCACATCACACACACTAAAATGGCTAAAATTAAAAAGTCAGATAACCATTGTTTTCGAGGATTAGGAAAAATTGGAACCTTCATATACCACTGATGGAAATATAAATTTCACAGCAACTTTGGAAAACACTCTGGCAATTCTTCAAATAATTAAACATTGAATTACATATGATCCAACAATTCTTCCCTTGGTATGAACCTAAGAGAAATAAAAACATAAGTTCAAACAAAAACATGGACATAAATGTTTATGGCAGGGTTATTCATATTCAGTCCAAAGGTAAGAGGAACCCAAAAAATCCATCAAGGAATGAATGAATGAATGAACAACATGTGGTTTATCCATGCAATGGATTATTGCTCAACCATAAAAGTAAATGAAGAATATGCTCCAAACATGAGTAAATCTTGAATGTATTATGCTAGTTGAAAGAAAGTGGTCACAAAAGACCAAATATTACACAATTCCATTTATATGAAATGAAGTGCTCAAAATAGGCAAATACATAGGATCAGAAAGTAAATTAGTGGTTGCTTAGGGCTGGGGAGATGGGAGGATTGGGGGGATGTTAACTAAAGTATACAAGATTACAAAGTAATGAAAATGTTCTAGGTTGACTGCAATGGTGGTTACACATATCTGTGTATATAATCAAACTTTTTAAATTGTACACTTTAAATCATTGAATTATATGGTGTGTGAATTATATCTCAATAAATCTGTTTAAGAAAATACCAGGTGCCTGTGTATGATAGAAAGTATGGATGGTTCATGAATACCTTCACTATTAGGCCATTGTTGAGTGGCTTTTGG
Source organism: Galeopterus variegatus (assembly GCF_000696425.1). NCBI lineage: Eukaryota > Metazoa > Chordata > Mammalia > Dermoptera > Cynocephalidae > Galeopterus > Galeopterus variegatus. The sequence continues at coordinate 6,609 of NW_007739570.1, read as the reverse complement.
GATGTAAGGTGCACCATTGCCAACTGCAAACAATCTTGAAAGGTAAACACATGACAATGTTAGCTTCAAGTACTATAATATGGTGTCCAGAGTTGGCTGATTGGATTAGAACAGCAGCAATATCAATTTGAAAAATTGTCAATAGTAGTGAGGCAGAACCAGTAGCCCCTACAGGAGGTAAAATATCTGTTGTCAATGTGCCAGCTACAGTGGGCAGGAAGGCAACACCCCATGCAATGTGGCCACTCTCACGGATAGATTAAGTTTGGAAAAAATTACAAGTCTGACAAGTAGTGGCAGCCTCTACATGAGAAACAGCATCCTCTACTTTGGTTCTGTTTATGAGTATCAAAGGTGGATGTGTTGCCATGTCCGGTATAGTGATGGATTTAGTAAGGGATCATAACAATCTAAGTGGTACATGCTCAGTCTGGAGCTTAATTTCAGTCTCATCAGAAAATGTTCCTTTACTGTGGTCATCATCTACATGAGTGACTCAGATGGTCTGAGCAGAAGCAGCATTTTGTTTCTGTAATTGCAGCCCCAAAGAGTGGTGTCTTTTGTCTGCAGTTCTGTAGTTTTCCAACTGACAAACCAAACAACTAGGCCATTGTCAATATTTCATGAATCAGTTAAAATATAACAAACTTCAGCTAGGGGAGTATTATCCAGACCTATGAAAATGGCCTTGAGTTCTGGCCACTGAGGAGAACATCCATATCTGCTTTCAATTCTGCATAGCTTGCAGTGAGATTGAACATATGCAGCACACCAGTGGACACCATCATTTCTCACTTTATCCAAACCATTAGTGAACCAGACTCAAGAAGTTAATTAAAGTTCTGTGAGTCAAGGGCTTCATTTAGCCAGCAGCTTTATTTCGGGTGGCAGAGTGGGAAATAGAGTTTACTCAAAAGGGGTAACAGCCACTTTTTCAGCTAAAGCCTATACACCCCTGGGGTGAAGTCAAGTAAGTTTTTTTTTATTCAGTTTTTAAATTAGAACATTGTTGATTGTACGTTTTTGTGGAGTACAGCATTGAATATCAATACCTGTATGCAATATGTGATGTTCAAATCAGGATAATTAGTATATCCAGTATTATAGAATGTAGTAGATTTTCGTGGTCCTTTATGAAAATTACTCCCTCTCCCCGCTCCTCTTTTCCCTTTCCCACCTCTGGTAACCTCAGTTCTGTTCTCTCCTTTTGAAAGTTGAATGTATTATTGTGATTGTTGGATCTTGCTTTCTTTTTAAATTTGTTTGTTTATTTTTCAGCTCCCACTTATAAGTGAGGACACGTGTTATTTCTCTTTCTGTGCCTGGCTTATTTCACTTAATGTAATTTTCTCTAAGTTCATCCATATTGCTGCAAATGGCAGTATTTCATTCTTTTTATGGCAGAGTAGTATTCCATTGTGTAAATATACCACATTTTCTTTACCCACTCATCTGATGGTGGGCATTTAGGTTGATTCCAACTCTTGGCTACTGTAAATAGAGCTGCATTAAACATGGGAGTACAAGTATCCCTTCGACATGATGATTTCCATTCTTTGGGGTGTATACCTAGCAGTGGGATTACTGGATCACACGGTAGTTCGATCTGTAGTTGTCTGATGAAGCTAAGTTTTTTTTTTCAAGTCAGACACACCTTTCAGAAGTGGTTTGTAACTTAGCTGCAGGAAGAGAATGAATAAATCAGATAGATGTGAGCATCAGGTAGCTGCAGTCCTCACAGTGTGTTATGGTTTTTATTTATTTATTTATTCATTTATTGACTCATTTATTATGAATATTCATGAGATACAAAGCTGATTGTCCCCCCTCCTGCCCATGATGTGAGGGCCAGATTCATACTGGGGGCATATCCATTATCAGAAATTACTTTTGTACCCTTTGTCCCCTCCCAATTATCCCCTAACCTCCTTCCTCCTCCCCATCTCCCCTCAACTCCAATTTGTAGCCCTAGGAATGCTCTCTCCCTCTGTTGGATCACAGCACTACTGTGGTCTTTCTTTCCTTTCTTCCTTTCTCTCTTAGCTCCTACATATGAGTGAGTACATGTGGTATTTATCCCTCTGTGCTTTGCTTGTTTCACTCAACATAAGTTTCTCCAAGTTCATCTGTGTTGTTGCAAATGGGAATATTTCATTCTTTTTTATGGCAGAGTAGTATTCCATAGTGTATATATACCACAGTGAAACTAAGTTTTAAAACATACTATTTACCTTTGACAAGTGAGGCTTGCTGAGCATTTCTCACCATTATAGGTATTAAGTAGAACTGACCATTCCCAAAAGGGAACATCAGTATGGAGATACACAAAGCCTCCATGGTTCAGCTGTTCAGTTTTGAAAAGAGCCCAGTAGCAAACTAATAGCTGCTTTTCAGAAGCAGTGTATCTGGTAGCCATATCAGAAAGAAGAGGAGTCCAAAACTTCCAGATGCAGATTGCTTCCCTTTGTCAGAGACTCCAACTAGAAAATTACCAGTTACAGAGATTTATAGCTCAAAGGGGTCATTAATCTCATAGGAATCTAAAGATAGAGGACATGACACAGCTAACTGGACAGTTTCCATAGCAGAATTTTGTTTTAGACCTCACTCAAAAGATGTTTATTTGTGGGATAGTTGAGATAAAGGACCAAATAGAATGCCCAAGCAATCATAAAGCATTTCCAATACCCAAAGTGTCCAGTTAGGTGCTGGGCTTCCCTTTTGGAGGTGGAGGTGGAGGTGCTTGTTGAGCTGGATCACAAACCCCTCTTCCCTGTCCCATGCAGGTCATGAGTCAAGTAGTTGAAGAAGATTCTGGTGGACAATGACAGGATAGACATGCTTTAGTCTGACATGAACTCTGCCGCCAGCAGTTAGAAGCCATTGTCTTATATACCAAAGTACACAATAATGATAACAAGCCAACAAGTATATGGGCACACATGTGCAGTTATATACCTTGTTTGCAAGGGATGTGCTGAATCATACCCAGCCAGGTCTGAGGAGATGGGGTTAGACTATACTGATTCCATCTTCCTCACAGTGCTAAAGAGACAACAATTTTTCTTTGACTGCCTGAAGGCTGAGTATTGCAAATCTGCCTACATAGTCCCAAGAAACATTACTGGCAAGTAGGCTCCTGGATTTTGTTGGAGATTTTCAGTCACTCTTCCTAGGGGATGTGTGATAAAAACAGATTGAGGTTTCTGATTGCCTACCATCAGGATGTCATGTATATAGCGAAAGTTTTAGAAATCAGAGTGTAGAAGCACTTGCACTAATATCTGACCATTCAATTTTGGTAAATGGCACTGGAGTTTAGATAAACCCTGGGGGAGTTCTACAAGCATATATTAGAGGCCTTGCCACATGAATGTGAACAGATCTTAATCCTCAGTGTCAGTAGTATGGGAAAGAAGGTGTTGTCAGTGTTCAAAACAGTCTACCATGTACCATCAGTCTGTGTAATGGATTCAGTTTGAGTCATAACATCTGAAACAGCTGGGCTCATAGTAGAAAAAAATGAATTTATTTGATAATAACCCACTATAGGCTTCTAACTCCCATTAGATTTTGCACTTGGCATAAAAGGCTGTGCTATAGAGATCTTGCATCTCTTACTACCAGTGTTTCCTTTAAGCATTCAATCAGGTCTTTGATTTTCTTTTTTCCTCCTGGCATTCTACTCTGTGTTGAACCACCAGGGAAGCAACAGGGAGGGTGGTGGGAGAGCAATTTATATGTCCTACTAGCACTTCTCTACATGTGACTAAATCTCATCTGGCACTTATGGGACAGGGAAATACAAGCACCAGTTCCTAGTATATATTCAGATGTGGAGATAGCACCAATAGTGTGAAGAATTGACCTAGAAAGTTTTGCTCACGAGGTCATACTAGCTCTCTTTTTCCACTCGAAACCCACCCAAACCCTGTTACCTGATTCTGGGTGCCTTTTTTTTCCCACAAGTCCAGTTGAATAGTGACTTGGCTATCTATATCTAACAAAGCCATAAAAGTTTAATTCTCCCCCCTCACCAAACTTCCTCAGCCTACTCAGATATGTGCATATGGCATTTGATCTTCATTAAGGACAGAGAGCCCTCAGCCCCGTCTCTAATAATTGTTCTCCTTGCAGCTGTGGTTTAGTTAAAGAGAAAGTTGAGTTAAAGGAATCAGGGGACCTGGAGAGAGAGAGCTGCTCTGTACCATTAGAAAGGCTTTAGGGCCAGCCCCGTGGCACACTCAGGAGAGTGTGGCGCTGGGAGCACAGTGATGCTCCCACCGTTGGTTCAGATCCTGTATAGGAATGGCCGGTGTGCTCACTGGCTGAGCGCGGTGCGGGCAACACCAAGCCAAGGGTTGCGATCCCCTTACCGGTCACGAAAAAGACAAAAAAAAAAAAAAAAGAAAGGCTTTGTATTCTCATTTGATTCTGTGTGGTATAGTGGCTGCTTGTGTCTCATCAGGTGAAGCTTCCAATGTATTCAGCTGACCTAATACTCTTTATAAGGTGACAAAGTCCTCATTGCTGACATCATCTATTTTAACCTTAGAGAACGTCTTCACTCAGCAGCCACAGCGACACTGCTTTCCCGCCAGGACGTAAGATTTGCACCCTCTGGCTAACTTGGCTCCCAAAGCAGAAAACATTTTTGAGAAATTCAGCATAACGTGGCAAGATAATATCTCTAATTTTTCACATGATTTCAACATAAGGGCTAGGGGAGTTTTCCAGGGTGGTGGAATAACTTACGAGAATTTTCAACGTTCTTTGGGTCGGTTTCTCATTCCTCAGTGAATAACTTTGTCCGCATTGTATACCCAATCTGGGGCAGTAAAAGCCCAAATACTATTAAATGACTCACCTATAGTGTACACAGAATTTTGTTTGTCTTATAAGTGTCCCCAAGAAGGCAAAACCTCTTTTAAGTAGCCAGTAACCATTGCATGAAATCCTCTGAGTTATTTACAGTTAGCTCCCAATGGTTTGCATAATCATCTGAAGGATGGGTTGAGTCATGAGACAGCCCCACTCTATGCGTTCTTTGTTTACTAGCATTATTTGCTGGACCCTCTCATTTCCCAAGCAAATTAGCATAAGTTCTGATGATTCACCAGTGTACTGCTCATGGTGCTTGTGATTTTCCTCCTTTTATTCTCATTGTCGTTGTGTGCTCCTGTCACTGCTGTCTGAAAGGGGACAAAAATTTCTGCCAACCCAGGATGAATCTTAGTTCTATTTGTCATAATGGAGTGGGCCTAGGGTTAACCAATAGATTGGTGAGCAAGTTGCCTCACCGGGAGCTGAGTTAGCAACAAACAAGGTATGTTCCCAGCCTCTGTTTTAAAATTTATTTTCTGATACTCATACTATAACCACTTTCGCAATTTCACCCCATGAACAGTTTATTATTCACAGCAACAGTTATCGACAGAATATCAGCATTTACCTTAGATCCCTGAGCCCCACTTACCATACAGTGATATGAAATGGGTACCTGACACATACATATGCAGAAGGTTGCATTAGAGGACAGGAAACTTTAAGAAACTTAATCTTATATAATGGACAGTAATATGCCTTGCCTTTGTTCTGTAAGGAGACATATTTGCTATACCGCGGTAAGCATTCATACCTTTTGCTCTGGAGGAAATCACTGTATCTATTTTACAAATATTTTTGTTATTCAAATATCTTTCAAAAGATATTGGGAAACAAAGAACTGTCAGTGCTTTTCTTGTAGATGTACAGAAATATGACATACCCATGCAGAATTGCCTTCTAACAATGAAAAAGAGTGAAATTGGTGGAAATATGCCATCTTCAAACCTATTAGATAATAGCGAATCTATCTCCAACTTAAACTCCCCAATAGTGCATAGGATAACACTTGTTTACTTGGTTGTCAATATATATTTTTAAACTTCATAAATGTTCCTGATCTGATATATATGAAACCATATATTATTTTAATTTCCATTTTCCTGATTACTGGTGAGAATAACAAAGTCAGGAAATATGTATTGAGCACCTATTATGTACCAGGTATTCTTCTAAGTACTTGAAATACATTGGAGAACATAAACGAAAACAAAATGTACTTACAGAGCTTACATTCTAGCAAGGGGTAAAACAATAAATTTATTAACTAAGTAAATTATATATTACTTTAGAGGATGACATGTTAAGGAAAAGATACAGTAAAATATGGGGGTCAGATTAAGGTAATGTATGTTAATCGACACTGCAGTCTCCTATTTTGTAAATTGCTTGTTCACATTTTTTTTTTGCCCAATTTCTATGGGCTCTTTGTTTATCTATTAGAATGTATTACTTATTTCATTCAACTATCTAAGATTGTAGCCTAGCCTTATTTTCCCCCACTTTGCATAGGACAATTTTTACACTTGGGGGATTGCATATTTTAATAAAATAAAATTTATAAAACTTTCAGTACCTGTGCATTTTGTGCATTTAAATGAAATCTTCTCAAATTCCAAAGGACACAATATAAAACCTCTCCCATTATATTATAAAAGTTATATGAACGGGCCGGCCCGGTGGCGCACTGGATAGTGCGCTGCTTGGGAAGTGCGGCGGCGCTCC
>NW_007739569.1:28420-35454 GCF_000696425.1 Galeopterus variegatus | reverse complement strand
TGATTTATCAGATTATTTCTTCATTATTTACTTTTTGGTTTTTACTCCTTGAACTCCCATTCCCCATCTTATTATTATGAAATTTTAAAAACAGACAAATAAGTACATAAAATAATGTATTTAACATTAGCTTTGGGGCCGGCCCAGTGGCTCACTCGGGAGAGTGCGGTGCTGATAACACCAAGGCCCCGGGTTCGGATCCTATATAGGGATGGCCGGTTCGCTCACTGGCTGGGCATGGTGCTGACAACACCAAGCCAAGGGTTAAGATCCCCTTACCGGTCATCTTTTTAAAAAAAAAAAAAAACATTAGCTTTATCAAGTCATAACTAATCAGCTTTATCAACGAGTTAATATTTTGCTATATTGACTTTGGATATTTTTTAAAGATGTAAAACATTAAATCAGTAGAAACTCCTGGCATATCCTTTTCCCAAGTCTTTCATCTCCTTCCCTAAAAGGAACCACTTTTCTTCCACTACATTATTTTATATTCTATTATATATATATGCTTCCATAAGAAATGTGTAGTTTTATTTTCATGCTTTAAAATTTTATATAAATGGTTTTTGATTTATAAGTTACTTTACGTTACTCTTACTATTGTAAGAGTAACACACTCTTGTTATTATAAGAGTAACACACTTATTATTATAAGAGTGACATAAAGTAGAGTATAAAATGAAAAAGAGTTTCTTTTCCTTTCCCCTTTCCATTTCTCAGAAGTAACAGCCCCTGTTACATGTTTTGGCTCTAGTTCCACAATTATTTTATGCTTATCGAGCCTAAATATTTTATGTTCATTTTTATACAAATGACCTAATGTTATACTTTTTCTTCTGCACCCTACAGTTTTCACTTCTTAATTTACCTTTTCATATCAGCACATATAGACCAATCTCAATTTTTAACAGGCAAATAATACTGAATGATAGACGCACCATAATTAATTTTATCAATTCCAGATTGGTGGACATTTTGATTATTTCAATTTTACATTATAAAAATACTGCAATAAATATTCCATATATCTTTGCATACTTGTGAAGATATCTTGATGGTTTATATCAAGTGAAAAACATAGATTTTTAACATTGTGCAAAACTACATATGTGTACTATTTTTGAACCAGTACCTTGGGTGCTGCTCGCGAGTTGTGAGGTTTTAATTCTGACTGCATCACAAACTGTGTTTTTGGACAACTGACTTAATATGTCCAGCATTCAAGTCTTTTACATGTAAAATACATGATTTAAGCTACCAGGTCACTAAGGTTTATTCTAGCTAAGAAAAATCTGTAACTATGATTCAAATCTCATTACAATTTTTATTATCACTGCATATGTAGTGACTTCAGAATTTATGAAAATTTTGCTCTAACAAATACCATTGATAACAGCATCCTGAGCAAAGATAGGTCAGAATTTGAAAACCCGTGATAAACAACTTTGTGTGTGGGTAAAGCAGAAAGAGCTGGGAAATATGTTACTGGTGGGGATAGGTCAAGAAAACCATGAGTTATTTTCATGTTTAAATTATTTCTGAAAAACTCAAATTTGAGGTGGGTGACGCTGCCATAGTTTTCAACAAAAGTGCTTTTGTTGAACTTGGTTAAATCACGCATACTTGGAAAGTCACGTATATATGAGAAAATTAGCTCGATTTTTAGCACATTATTAATCTGTTCTGCAGCCTGGGATCTCCAAATTGTGTAGCTACTAACCCCCAGTGGTGGGCAGAGGTGAATTCCAGCCAAGACTTTTAAAATTACCTTGATGATGGTGAAAGAACAAATGATCCCTGCTAAGGCCAGCTGAATGTCACTCATTTAACAAAAACGTGTGCAGAGTTTTTACTGTATTCTAGGAACAATGCTAGATGCTAGAAAGCTACAAATGTATTTTTTGCCCTTGGAAAATAGATGTGCCAATAAACAGTTGAATGTGATAAGAAATGTGATAAGAAATAAAACAGGTATAAAAGATGTTATGGGAGCACACAGGAGGCAGTTATTAGTTCTATTTAGAGAACTTGATTTTTTTGTTTATTTGTTTTTAACAGCTGGCCAGTACAAAAATCAAACCCTGGACCTCAGTCAAGGAATGAACTTGAAGGGCATTTCAGCCTGTGCAAATATTTCAGCATGGATAAAAATGGTACATTTGGAAAATTAAGACAATGTGATCAGTTAAGCTAGCGAGGATATTGTGGGTGAGAGTGAGGCAGACAATGTACTTTTTTCTGCATCTATTGGGATGATTATGCTTTTTCTTTATTCTGTTAATATGGTGTATTACATTTATTGATTTTTGGATATTAAACTAACCTTACATTCTTGGGGTAAACCCTGGTTGGTCTTGGTGTGTAACATTTTTGTTACTTATTTTTGGATCTAATTTGTTGGATTTTGTTAAGAATTTTTGCTCATGAGGGATGTTGGTATATAGTTTTCTTATAACGTCTTTGTCTGGTTTGGTATCCAGGTAATGACTGTCTCATAAAAATTAGGTGGGAATATCCAATCAAGATGGTGGAATAGATGGTCCGCAGCATCACTCTCTCCCACAAATCAAGCAATTTACAACTATAAAAATGTAACATCAGCCAAGCTGGGGCCGCTGGAGCTCAGGGGAAGAGGAGGAGAGACCTATGGAGTTCATGAAGGGGGAGAAACCACGATGAGAGAAAAAAAAAAAACTACTCTGAGCCTTACGGGCCGCAGCCACTTTAAGGCTGGAGCCGCTGAGTGCATGGAGCAGGAGCCACAGTTGTGCCCTTCAGATGGAGTTACTTAGAGGCAGCAGGAGAGAAGAGGGCCTTGGTGGGCCCCAGGACAGCAAGACCACTAATAGCGTTCCCATGGACCCACGTAGGAGTGAGGATCCAGAACAACTGAAAAAAGGGAGCCACTCAGAGGTTGGTGAGTAATCACAAGGGACCAGCACAGGGCCCATCCCATGGGAAATGTTTGCAGCACGCTCAATGGGGGAGACAGGCCCACCAGGAGAACACTGGGCCACAGCAAGGACAGCTGACCTGCCCCTCAATCAGCACAGGACCACTCAGAGGAGACTAGTCAGGAATGCAGAATTGCATGGGGTGCAGTTTGATGAAAAAACTCAGGTCCAGGGCCGGCCCGGTGGCGCACTGGATAGTGCGCCACTTGGGAAGCGCAGCGGCGCTCCCGTCCCGAGGGTTCGGATCCCACATACAGACCGGCTCCCGCTCACTGGCTGAGTGAGGCGCGGGAGCAACGCCGAGGCTTGCGATCCCGTTGCCGGTCCCCGGTCCGGTACGGGGGCAACACTGAGGGTTGCGATCCGTTGCCGGACACGGAAAAAAGACAAAAGACCAAAAAAAAAAAAAAAAACTCAGGTCCAGATCACAGATTCTACAGAACACAGATCCACCAGGTCTCTGGAGAGCCGGAAGTACCTATAAGGTCAACCATTAAACCCTGAGCTGCGCAAAAAGCCTTCCCTAGGGAAACAGCAGCGAAGTAGCAATTTAAACAACCACACAGCTCAAGTACTGGTTCCTACCGGCAGTTCCCCTGTGTTAGAAGCAAAGGACAAAAAATTAGTTCCAGGCCAGGCACACCACCAGCACCTTGGGGCCTGCCTGGGAACTGGAGGTTTGGATCTGGGGACCAGACCCCACTCCCACTTCCAGGCAAACTGCACCAGTGCCTCGGGGCCAGCCAAGGGACCTGAAGCATGGAGAAGGGGACTGGACCCCCTTCCCACAACCAGGCACACCACGCCAGCACCTTGGGGCCTGCCCTGGGACCCGAGGCAAGGAGAAGGGTAATGGATCTCTCGCCCACAACCAGGCACACCACACTAGAGCTTCAGGGTCTGTCCAGGGACCCGAGGCCTGGAGAAGGGGACTGGACCCCCTCCCACAACCAGGCACACCATGCCAGCGCCTTGGGGCCCACCCAGGAATGCAGGGTATGGAGTCAGGGACTGGACCTCTCTCCCACAACCAGGCAGAACATGCCAGCAACTCGGAGCCCACCCAGGGACCCGGGGCAAGGAGAAGGGGAATGGACCACTCTCCCACCATCAGGCACACTGCACCAGTGCCGCAGGGCCTGCCCAGGGACCTGAGGCATGGAGAAGGGGACAGGACCTCTCTCACAGCCAGGCACACCACGCCAGCACCTTGGGTCCCACCCAGCCACCCGAGGCATGGACAAGGGGACCAGACCCTCCTCCTACAACAAGGCACACCATACCAGTACCTTGGGGCCAACCCAGGGACCTGAGGCAAGGAGAAGGGGACTGGACCTCTCTCCCACAACCAGTGACACCATGCCAGTACCTTGGAACCTGCCTGGCCCAGAGGCATGCAGAAGGGGACTGGACCCTCCTTCCACACCAGGCACAAAACACCAGCACCTTGGGGTCCACCTGGGTACCTGAGGCATGGAGAAGGGGACTGGACCCTCCTCCCACAATCAGACAGACTGGGCCAGTACCTCGGGGCCCACCCAGGGACCCGGGACATGGAGAAGGGGACTGGATCCCTCTCCCACAACCAGGCACATGGTGCCAGCGAATTGGGGCCTGCCCAGGGACCAGAGGCATGGAGAAGGGGACCAAACACACCCCACATCCAGGCATACTGCCAGTGCCAAGGAGCATGCCAAAAACAGCACCTCCACGTGGGTGGCCCAGCACAGCCACCACAATAACCAGGGCTGCTGCAAAAGTGGCTAAATGCCACAGCCACCACGCAGATGGTCCGCCAGCCAGTGGAGTGCATTCACACAAGAAGAGTCACCACCAGAGACAAAGAAAAGAAGAAGATGTCTCTTTTCACAAAGCCCATTCCAGAGTGACAGAAGAAGCATCTGCTCTATGATAATATTGGGGGACCTGATCACATCTCTCAGCATTGGACAGATCATCTAGGCAACAAGTTAACAGAGTAACCTTTATTCTTTCAGAAGGACAGAAGAAATCTAGGGCAATTAGAGGGAGGAGGGGGAAGGAGTGGAGGAAGGGGAGAGATTGGACAAGGGGCATAAAGAATAATTATGATTTGTAACAATATATATGCTAGTAATATTGATTTAATCAACATATCTCAATGTTCAACCCCCAAAATATGTATAATCGATTTTGATTCAATAAATAAAATAAATTAAAAAAAAATTAGGTGGGAAGTGTTCTTTTTTTTCCCCTTAAAAATCACTTTTAATCGTATACATATTATTTTAAATTAATATAAACACCTTTAAAGTAAATTTATATTTGAACCTTATAATTGAACAGATCTAATTATTTTAATATTCTTCCGTTTATAATTGGCACTCTGATTGGGGTTAACGGAATCACTACTCAGTTTTATCTTTTGAAATGTTTTCCACACAGGACTTTGCTCAATGATGTAAGCTTTAGCTGTTATCATTCTGTGGCAGATGAGGAAGCGTTCTTTCCTCTTCTGTTTTCTTAGAGATTGTATAGGATTTATATTATTCGTCCTAAAATGTTTGATCTACAGTGAAGGTCTTTAGTTGTGAATTCAATTTCTTTAATAAATATAGAACTATTCAGTTTTTCTATATTGTCTTGAATTATTTTTGGTAAATTGTGTCTGTCAATGATCACTTCATTTAAGCTACTGAATTCGTTGGCATACGGTTTTTCATAATATAAAAATGTGGGCTTTTACTTGTCATTTATACCCTTCTATACTCTCTGAATTTTCTTTCAAAGTGCATATGGTCCTAAAATTGGGGAATTCTGGAAAATGGCCAAATTAATGAACTAACTGGTTAGACTCAAATTGAAATTGTGTATTATTCAACAAATATTATTGGATGCCTACTATGTGAAGGGTGTTGCTAGGTGTTGGGAACACAAAGCTGAAAAAGCAGAATTCCTACCTTTATGGAGTTTATGTTTTAGCAGGAGATATTTGAATCATAGTAGCACATGTGGTACAACAAAAAGGTAGATATAACAGAGGCAAGTGTGGATGCATTAAAGAAAAATCATCTAAACTACCTGACAAAGTCACAGAGGAGTTGTTATTTGAGCTGATATGTGAAAGTATCAGTTTGCCAAATTGACAGGCAGGGAGAGCATTTCAGGCAAAAGGTTTAATGTGTAAAATTGAGGGAACCAGAAATTGTTGAAGATTACTGAAATTTTAAGTGAAAGGTTGGAAGTCATAGAGATAAAGCTGGACAAGGCCGGTGCTTTATCTCTGTGATAAGCCAGGACTAGATAATGAAGGGAATTATTTACCTTGCAAAGTTTGCATCTTATCTTACTAATACTGGCAGATTATTGAAGAATTTTGAGCAGGGGGTGCTTTGATGACGGTTTTGCATATGATAGATTAGATGAAGACACGAGTAAATGTGGAGCGAATGGCAAAGAGTGCAAGTCCAGGAGCTAGACGGTAAGAGCCTGAATTAGGGTAGTGAGAATAGGAAGGAGGGAACAAAAACAAGATGCACTTATCACACCAATTAAATTGATAAATAAAATGGTCCCACTAGATTTGCTAACTTGAGGGCTACTGGTGACCTTACTGATAATAGTCGTCAGTATTATGGGGTGGTAGGAGAAGAAGTTAAGAGTGTAGTGAGTTAAGAATTAAAAGGATGAGCAAGTTGAAACACTATGAACTGCTTTTAATAGACAATTGGCTGTAAAGGGTGGAGAACTTTAAATTTATATTAAAAGAAAAGACGGATAGGCAAGAGAACTTTAAATTCGTACTAAGAGACAGCAATACATGGGAAATTTAAATTTTTATGAAGCAAGGAGATGGCTAAGTAAGGCTTTTTTTAAAAAAAAAGATGGAAAAAATTTGAATATGCTTATATGCTGAGGGAAAGCGGTGAACGGGGAATGGGGGTTTTAAGAGACAGGAAAGAAAGGAAAGATAAGTGTTGAAGTCAGGTTTCTGAGGAGGTTGGGGAATAAAGAATCCAGGGCACACACAAGTGGATAGAAGGAAGTATAGGTGAAGATGCAGACAGGACTGTGAATAGGGGGTATTAAGCTGAGAGA
>NW_007739569.1:14273-28057 GCF_000696425.1 Galeopterus variegatus | reverse complement strand
TCGTCAGTATTATGGGGTGGTAGGAGAAGAAGTTAAGAGTGTAGTGAGTTAAGAATTAAAAAGATGAGCAAGTTGAAACAGTATGAACTGCTTTTAATAGACAATTGGCTGTAAAGGGTGTAGAACTTTAAATTTATATTAAAAGAAAAGACGGATAGGCAAGAGAACTTTAAATTCGTACTAAGAGACAGCAATACATGGGAAATTTAAATTTTTATGAAGCAAGGAGATGGCTAAGTAAGGCTTTTTTTTAAAAAAGAGATGGAAAAAATTTGAATATGCTTATATGCTGAGGGAAAGCCATGAACGGGAAATGGGAGTTTTAAGAGACAGGAAAGAAAGGAAAGATAAGTGTCGAAGTCAGGTTTCTGAGGAGGTTGGGGAATAAAGAATCCAGGGCACACACGAGTGGACAGAAGGAAGTATAGGTGAAGATGCAGACAGGACTGTGAATAGGGGGTATTAAGCTGAGAGAGTTCACACAAACTTTATTTTCTTAGGTAAATAGTAAGATGGCTTACCTGTCAAGAAAGGAGAAAGGCTTAGAGCCGAAGGCTTGAAAAGACCAACAATGTTTGGAACAGCCATAAAAACTAACAATGGCAAATATGGGTGATAAGGGCAAAGCTGAGACTCAAAACCACAAACTTTTAGGGACACTGATCTTTATAATTGTGTGATTTGCTCTTGGGGAATAATGGAAATGAATGTTTTCAATATACGTGACTGGAATCTTTTGGGTTGGCTGTGATGGAAAGACAAAGAGGAAAGGGGGTCTGAGGATGCTGGCAAGAGAGCAGTTGAAATGAAGAGGGGAGGAATAAAGAAGGCTAATGTGTTTGCAGAACACGATGAACCACAAAGTGTAATGGGCGTGTAGTGCTGAGAGAAGATAGGATGAGTGCTGTGATGAGCTAGACGTTAGACTCCAAGATTGCAGAAAAGGAATTATTTGGGGTGATGAGAAAGTCCTGTGAAGGACAACGAAGTAAGGCGGGTTAGATTTCTTTAAGAAATAACCTCTTTTAAGAAAGTAGACTTAACTGTATGGATTTTGAAGTCTTTAAAAGATGGCAAGATGTGGGAGGACAGGAAGAGTGTAAGCCAGTGAGGTGAACCAGAAATCAGTCCTTAATAAATGGTTGTCAGTGATGTCGACACAGAATAGGGAAAAAAGGGTACAATGTGACATGTGCTACGTGACTGAAACTTCAGATGAGATCATAAGGTCAGAAACAGAGGACAAGTAATAGGCCACTTTCCTGTCTTTATTTCCCTTTTTACATATACTCAGTATACTCATACACTTTCTCTTTTTACATATATCCTCTTTATAAAATCTTAAAAAGTGGAGTAGAGAGAGTAGAAAAAAGTTTCTTTCCCCCGCCTCAGCCGTGCACTTACATACACACATGTAAAATTTTAGTGTTTTGACACAATTGATAATGCTAGATGTATTTTTCGTAGTTGGCTGTTTTCTTAAACCTTGTATTTCTATGTCCTTAAATTACTATACATATATGAGGTTACTTCAAAAGGTTCGCGGGGAAATAGAACCAAAAGAATCTTTCTGCAAACCTTCTAAAGTACCCTTGAATATCTTTACCTCTAACTAGTAGTACAAAGTATTCCACAGTAATGGATATGCCATTAACAATTTCCTATTGACAGACCTTCACGTTGTTTCCATACTTTTCACTGTTACAAACAACGCTGTAATAAACATTGTACATTTTTTGTGTGTGCATATAAGGATCTCTTTAAAATACTTATTAGTGGAATTGCTAAATTGAAGGTTCCATACAATCAATATTTTGATTATTTCTGCTAAATTTCCTTTCAAAAATGGTGTGCCAATTTACATTCTTGTCAGCAGTATGAGGGTAGCCAATTCCCCACATTCTTGCCAGGGATAGATGTTATAATTCATTTTGAATTTTAGGATGTCACTGTCCAAGGTAGGCAAATTAAAGGCAGGTTTTCGCTCAGTTGCTACAACGAAGTGACGAAGACTGCTGCTGTCTAGCCAGACAGGTCGGGGCTTGTATCTCGGTGTCGCCACTTGCTGCCTGCGCTGATTAAATCAATTTCAAGTCACAGTGTTGAGGGAAGTTTACATATTTATGGAGGGAGTTCTCTACGATTTAACATCATAATAGACCTGGGAGCAAATATCATCCGTTAGACAGTTCATAACGCTTCCTGAATTTGTCAGGAATTGGGTTGAGGCCATTGAGTTTATTTAACAGGGACACAGTTTCAAAAAGATGATCGAATAGACGCTGAAAGTGAGGCAAAATATTTCAACAGGTGGCGTTCTGTAAAATCCGAGAAAAAGAGGTGCTGTCAGGCAATATATCAGGCTGGGCACTTTTAACGTTTAGACTCCGGAGGGTTAAAATCAGCGGTGCCCACGACTGGATTATACGCTTCCTGTAGGTACCCAATTTGGGATTCCCGATGGGCGGACACCTCTTTCTGCCAGGCAACTAATGGTAACAAGCGACTCTTGGAGAAAAATCTACGGCACTACTTCAGCACCTCTCCAGGGCAGAGATTTCCACAAATTGAGTCACGCACTGGGAGGGCATCTTTGCCACTACCCAAGATGGTGGGCCGTGCAGCCTCACCGTTTCCAGCTTTCAACATGGCTCCTCTACCCGCGCCCGGAGGCGGTTAACGTCAAGAACGAAGCGGAACTCNCGCGTACCCCGTCACGGGTGACAGTTTCCTCCTTGGCACGCTGCCCGCCCCCGCCACTGTCACCTCTGGTTGTCACCTCGTTAGTTTCCCCACCTGGGTTTGTCATCTCCCGGTCATCCTGCTCTACCTTCACCTGCACTGTTATCGTCCTTGTTTCCGCCGCTTAAAAAATTTTTTTTTTAATTTAATTACCATCCTGCATCAGCCTATCCCTCTTCCCCCGTGTCCCTCTGGGACATCCATCTGCTGCCCGTCATCCACATCCAGCCGTGCCTGCTCCAGCACCAGTCACCCTCCGTTCGCTCTTTCCGCCGTCCTTCAGCTCGTCATCCTCTTCCTCTCTCACACACATTTCCAATACCCCGTGCATGCTTGTGGGTAATCACTGTATTGCTGGCCACCCTCTGGGTGATCTAATGTGTCTTTTGTACTGTTGTCACCAGATATCATCATCTGCCACTCGGTTTTTCTTTCAGTTGTTTTGTCAGTGGGCAAAGTTTATAATCATACGTTTTCCAATAGTTGTCTGTTTTGTTCCTTTTCATTGTATATTTCTTATGAATATATAATATTTTCTGCCTTTCTTCCCTCCCTCCCCTCTTAACCTCTTCTATAGCTTTTCCCTCCAGAGTGGCGGAAGCGGCGCAGCGGAAGTGGTCACGCATCGCCACTCCCCGCCCCCACGCCCCGCCCCCGGCCTTATCCCCGCCCCCGCTGGCGCCGAGAGCGGAGCCAAGATGGCGGCCGAGTCGGAGTACGAGTCTGTGCTGTGTGTGAAGCCGGACGTCAGCGTCTACCGGATCCCGCCCCGGGCCTCCAACCGCGGTTACAGGTACTACTCTCGTGGCAATGCCGCACACGCGAACCCCGTCACGGGTGACAGTTTCCTCCTTGGCACGCTGCCCGTCTCCGCCACTGTCACCTCTGGTTGTCACCTTGTTAGTTTCCCCACCTGGGTTGTCATCTCCCGGTCATCCTGCTCTACCTTCACCTGCACTGTTATCGTCCTTGTTTCCGCCGCTTAAAAAATTTTTTTTTTAATTTAATTACCATCCTGCATCAGCCTATCCCTCTTCCCCCGTGTCCCTCTGGGACATCCATCTGCTGCCCGTCATCCACATCCAGCCGTGCCTGCTCCAGCACCAGTCACCCTCCGTTCGCTCTTTCCGCCGTCCTTCAGCTCGTCATCCTCTTCCTCTCTCACACACATTTCCAATACCCCGTGCATGCTTGTGGGTAATCACTGTATTGCTGGCCACCCTCTGGGTGATCTAATGTGTCTTTTGTACTGTTGTCACCAGATATCATCATCTGCCACTCGGTTTTTCTTTCAGTTGTTTTGTCAGTGGGCAAAGTTTATAATCATACGTTTTCCAATAGTTGTCTGTTTTGTTCCTTTTCATTGTATATTTCTTATGAATATATAATATTTTCTGCCTTTCTTCCCTCCCTCCCCTCTTAACCTCTTCTATAGCTTTTCCCTCCAGAGTTAACACAGCAGTTCTCTGTTAATGCCTTACTCCACCTTGTAATCCAGCGACTGTGAGGGTCTGAGGATGCTGTAGAATGTTACGTAGTTGGAAGAGAATTCACTGGGTTATGTGTTAAAAAAATATGAGTATGAGCCCTGGCTATTTAATAGCTCTGTAATTTGGGGGCAAATCGCTTAACTTCTCCAACCCTCAGTTTTCTCATCTGTAAAATAGGAAAAAAAAGTTAACGATAAATAGAAAAAAAAAAGTTAGTGATAATAACGTTTGCTCTTATGTACCTCACAGCGATTTTTGGAGGATAAAATGAAATCATATAATGGATGTGAAAGAATGTAGGTGTATTAGTCTGTTTCTTTTGCCTATAACAAAATACCTGGAACTGGGTAATTTATAAGAAAATGAAATTATTGCTTGCCATTTCAGAGGCTAAGTCCAAAGTCCAGGGAACACATCTGGTGAGGATCTTCCTCAGCATTAAAGCAGGGGTCTCACATGGAAGAACTGTGGAACAGAGAAAGAGAGACTCTCACGTGCTGTCCCTTTAAAGCCCTCAGAAGCACACCCCTGACCACCGTTATCAATCCATTCACTATGGCAGGGTCCTACAATCTAATCACCTCTTCAAGGCTACACCTTTCAATTACCATAATAGGATTTCCCACTCTCCCAGCAGTCATAGTGGGGGCCAAGTTTCCAACACCTGGAAATTTGGGGGACACAATTTAAGGTTCAACGAATTTTGGAGGGCATTCAATCCATAGCATTCTGCCCCTGGCCCTCCAAAACTCATGTCCTTTTCCCATACAAATACATTCAAAGACCCCGAAGTCTTAACTTGTTTCAACTCAAAGGTCCAAAGTCTTCAAGGTCCCATCTGTGAAAACAAAACAGGTAATCTACTGCCAAGGTACAATGGTAGGACAAACACAGGGTACACATTCCTATTCAAAAAGGGAGAAATAGGCCAAAAGAATGGAGTAACAGGCCTTAAGCAAGTCTGAAACCCAGCAGGGCAGGAATTAAATCTTAAGGCTGGTGAATCATGTATCTTGATGTCATCTTCCCTGCATGCTGGTGCAGTTATTGGACCTCTGAGTCCTCAGGCAACTCTGCTTCTGTGGCTTTTATGGTCTCAAGCAATGCTTTAGCTCTCACAGGCTGGTGTTGTATGCTGGTAGCTCCATAATTCTGGGGTCTCCATGGCGATTCTGCTCTCAGGGCTCCAGTAGGCTTTGTGCTGGTGGGGTTTCTCTGCTGCAACTCTGACCCTGTCTTTCCACTCAGTATTGCTCTAGTGAAGGCTCTATGTGATGAGTCTGCCCCTGAAACAGATCTCTTTCTGGACTCCCAGGCTTTTCCATACATCCGTTGAAATTGGACTTTGCAGGCTGACCCTGTGGCTCACTCAGGAGAGTGCGGTGCTGGAGGCCACGGGTTTGGATCCTATATAGGGATGGCTGGTGTGCTCACTGGCTGAGCGCGGTGCGGGCGACACCAAGCCAAGGGTTATGATCCCCTTACCGGTCACAAAAAAGAAAAAAAAAAAAAAGAAATTGGACTTTGCTAAGGCATCTGGCTTATATATTCTAAAACTGTGGGTGCAGCCATACCTGGGGCCAATTTAGGCACACCTGCAGCAGCCAAATCAACTGGGGTGCTGGTATGGGGAGCAACATCCTGAGCTGGCCCTAGGAAGTAAGCCTGAGGAGAGTGCCTTGGGCTTGTTCCCCAAGACTTTTCTGTCTCCCTGGGTCTCTGGGCCTGTAATGGAAGGTGAGGCCTCCAAGGTATCTGAAATGTCTTCAAGGTCTTTTTTCTCTTCTCTTGGGAATCCCTTTCTTCTACACTAATTTCCTTAGTCAGTGGTCATACACCATTGAATTTTTCTCCTAAAAATGCTCTCTGCTTCTTTACTAAATGGATAGCCTGCACATTTTCCAAATCTTTACACTGTGCTTTCCTTTTAGTTATAAATTCTGGCTTTCTGTCATGCCTTTGCCACTGTAAATCAGCATAAGCTGTTATAAGTAGCCATTCAGCTTCCTGAATATTTTGCTGCTTTTAAATTTCTTCCACCGAATACTCTGTTTCACAACTCTTAACCTCCAACTGCCACAAAGTCCTAGGGCATGGACACAATGCAGCCCAGTTCCTTGCTAGTTCATAGCAGGGGTGATCTTTGCCCCAGTTTCCTAAAAGCTCCTTCTCATCTACATCTGAGATCTTCTCAGAATGGCTTTTACTGTCCATATTTCTATCAGCATTCTGCTCACCATCACTTAACCAATCTCTAAGAAGTTCCAAACTTTCCCTGGTTTTCTTGTCTTCTCAACTCCCACCAGCAGCTAGGTTTTTTCTAGCCTGCTCCTTCAAATTCTTCTAGCCTCTCCCCAACACCCTGTTCCAAAGCCAGTTCCACATTTTCAAGTATTTGTTATAAGCAACTCCCCACTTATCTGGTACCAATTTTCTTTATTAGTCTGTTTCTATTGCTTATTACAAAATAGTTGGAATTGGGTGATTTGTAAGAAAAGAAAATTTATTGCTTACAGTTTCTGAGGCTGGGAAGTCCAAAGTTCAGGGAACACATCCGTGAAGGTCTACTTTGGTAGTGGCTTTACAACAATGCAGGAATCTCGCAGGGCAGAAAATGGTGGAGCAGAGAGAGAGTGCTCTTCTTTTAAAGCACTCAGAACCACGCCCTTGAGCACATTATTAATCCATTCATTATGGCATGGTCCTACAATCTCATCAAGGCCCCACCTTTTAATTATTATAATAGGATTTCCCACCCTCTTAACACTGTCACAATGGGGGCTACATTTCTAATATCTGGAGCTTTGGGAGACATAATTCAAGCTTCAGTAAGTTTGGGGGGGCATTCAACCCACAACAGTAGGAAACACTAAAGTAGTTATAAATTTAAGATGCTGTTCTTATTCTCTCTGATCCACATCATCATGGTTTCCCTCTTGGCATTTATAATTACCTTGGCTGAAAAGTGATCCTGTCCTTATGTCCATTATTTTGCTTCCTTACCAGAGGTTCATTCAACCTGAATCAATACCTTTGTGCTTGCTGACCTGTGCACTGGATCCTGTGTGGTCTGCCTTTTGGCAAAGAGGTAGTTCTACTTCCTAGAAGCTTTCGATCAGACCCCAAATTGACCATGAATAGGAATCAACATGCCTTTTGATGGCAGTCACAGGTACTGTATAAGTATGACTCACCTCAGACATCACCTTCTTTGGGAAGCCCTGCCCGGCCCTTGCATTCTGGCTTAGGTGTGCTCTTTATGTGCTTCTGTACTATCCTACGCTTGTCTTCATTACAGTGCTCTTCATTCTCTACTTTAATGGATTGTTTCATCTCCTCTTTCTCCAGACTAGACTGTGAACAACTCAAGGTCTTTTTAACTTTTGTATTTCCGGGGTCTAGCACAGTGTCTGGCACATAGTGAGCACTGCGTAAATGTTGAGCGAGAGAAGAAATTAGTAAATTACACAGATAAACCTAATCACATAAGTTAACATTGAATGTTGAGCGAGAGAAGAAATTAGTAAATTACACAGATAAACCTAATCACATAAGTTAGCATTGATTGAACTGTTAAATAAGGTAAAATAGCTTATGACTTCTAACTTTAGGAATTAAGACTTCCTAAGGATATGATACACTTTGAAGTGGGGTTCTATGAGGGTACTTCAAAAAGTCCATGGAAATATTCATTTTTTTTTTTAAATTCTATTTTTCCATGAACTTTTTGAAGTACCCGTGTATTCTTTTTTTTTCACTTCAAGCTGTTTTAAACACCTCCCCTCTCTTATTCATCTGCGTTCTCTGCTTTCACTTCCTAGTTTATCCACAGCTCTTGTCCTTGTATCAGTTAACTGCACTGAGCCATCAAAGCAATTTCTTAATTTTCCTCTTTTCTCCAGTATCCTTCTGTGTTTTCTATGCTTATTACTGACATTTCTTATCCTCAAAGAGGAATTTTATCATCAGCTACTCTTTTAGTAAAGTGAATAAAGAGAGCAGAGCTAAGTTTGAGTTGTGACTCTTCATTTATTTGCTGGATTATCTTTGGCAAATCACTTAACTCTTTTGAATTTCAGTTTCTTCATCTTTAAAAATGGATATAGGGCCGAGCCCGTGGTGCACTCAGGAGAGTGCGGTGCTGGGAGCGCAGCAGCGCTCCTAGGTGCTGGGAGCGCAGCAGTGCTCCTACCGCGGGTTTGGATCCTATATAGGGATGGCCGGTGCGCTCACAGCGCTCACTGGCTGAGCGTGGTGCGGCCGGTCTCAAAAAGGACCAAAAAAAAAAAAAATGGATATAACAATACTTACCTTGCAAGATCCTCTCACTTAATTTTCACAAGAAGAGTCATAATGCCTGGCACAAAATAGATACTTGATAAATGTTACTTTTCTGACTTTTTGTCTGCATAATCTTTCTTGTTTACCCAAACCCATTTTACATTATGAGTGTAATTTATTCCCTAGGCTGCCATTAGAGGACAAACTGGGCTTTTTAGCTAGCAGGAGGAATCCTTCCTTTGAGTGACTAATAAGATCAAAGGACCAAAAAAAAAAAAAAAAAAAGAAAAAAAAAATCAAAGGGAAAAAAGGTTTTTATTCACCTAGTTTAAACTGCACTTCTCAGACTTTCAATGAGCAGTCTTTTGGACTAAGAAGGAAAATGTAGGTTGATGAGAAACTTATAAATGAGTAAAAAATGGTTTTCCAACCTATAAAACTGTTTTTTAAAAAATTCATTACTACCCTCCTGTCCTAGCTAAATCTATATTAAACTCTATAGTGTGTTTTAATGTAATGAAAAGAATACTAGATTTGGAAGTTAGGCATTATTATTTACTGTGTTATTATTCTTTTCTTCATTTAGAGGGGGAAAGAGGTATAATAGGCTTTTTGTGCCTATTCCATATGACTGCTGTAAAGCATTCAATAAAATATGCATGTAGAATGTCACTGTGAATCATAATAATGATTTGTATATAAGTTTTACTGCTAATTTAGGGTATTGTCAGAAGACCAGAAAAACCAAGAGTTCTTTCGGCTAGATCTTTGAGGAGGAGAGGAACTAAGGCCCAAGGCTGAGGGAAACTGTTGCCGTGAATATCCATTCATTTACTGATAATTTGTTAAATATTGGACACTAGATACACAAGATATATAAGATAAAGAACCTGTGCAAAGAAACGCACCTAGTAGGCTTTTTCCTGTTTTTGGTATGACTAGAAAAATAAATAAATAACAACTCATTTCAAAAAATTTAATAGATGGTGCTGTGGATTGATTGAATTGTGCCCCCCAAAGTTCATATATTAGAAGCTTATCCTATTAGGGTAATTAAAAGGTTAGGCCTTGAAGAGGTGATCAGATGGTGGGACCGTGCTGTAGTGAATGGATTAATAATGGTGGTCAGGGGCCTAGTTCTGAGGGCATTAAAAGGAGAGCATGTGAGAGTTTCTCTGTCTGTGCTCTGCCATTTTCTGTCATGTGAGACCCCTGAGTCACTGTTTCTAGTACCAAGTCCTTCACCAGATGTGTTTCCTGGGCTTTGGACTTCCCAGCCTCAGAAACTGTAAGCAATAAATATTGTTACCTTATAAATCACCTGTTCCCAGGATTTTTGTTACAAGCAACAGAAATGGACTAAGACAGATGGAGACCTTTAGAGTGCTCTAATCTGGATTAGATTCTGGTACTTGAGGATCTTTGAGGACAGGGCATTAAGAGGGAAAAGAGTGACAAGGATTTGTCTAACAGATCCTGTTCAAAACCTATGCTAATTTTAATGTTCACTTTCTGCCTTTCAGCCTTTCGTTCACCACTTTATTAAACTCATTCTCGTTCAGATATGCCGTATCGTTACTCTTCTAGCCTGCAAGCAGTAGTCTCTAGGTTCCTAAGGGATGAATTATTCATAATTTTTACTTTACTCTCCCTCTTCTACACTCCCAGCAAAGAAAATTACAAATGCAATGTTTTGTAAAATTGGTCATAAATAATAGCTTAGATTTCATTCAAGTTCATTTATAGCACAGTTTATAAATATTCAGTGTTTTCCAATGTTTTCATGGACATTTGTATCTCCAGCTCAGATGTCTTTCGTGAACTCCAGTCTCATGTATTCAATTGCCTACTCTGTATCTCTCTTGAAAATCTAACAGACATCTCAAACTCAGCATATCCAAAACTGAACCCCCTGATCTTTCTTCCCAGACATGTTCCACTTGTAGCCTTCCTCATCTCAATTATTGGTAACTCCTTTGCTCAGGCTAAAAACCTTGGAGTCATCCTTGACTTTCCTTTTTCTCTTGTACCCCACATCCAATGCATTAAAAAATCCTGCTGCCTTTACCTTAAATATATCCAAAATCTAGCCACTTCTCTACTGTCCCTTCTATTACAGATTACTGTAATAGTCTGTTAACTAATCCTCCTGCTTTGGCCCTCAACATCTCTTCTCTATACATCAGACAAAATAATCCTTTTAAAATGTAAGGGAGCTCATATCACATGTCTGCATAAAACTTGTAATGGCTCCTCTTTCACTCAGAGTAAAAGTCAAAGTTCTTACAATGGCCTGAAAGGCCCTACATGATCTGGTCCTCTGTTACCTCTCCCACCTTGTCTCTTGCTCTGTTCTAACCACAGTGACTTCCCTGCTGCCCTCCAAAACATACCAGGCATGCTCCACCCTTAGCACCTTGCACTAGTCGTCCCTGTGCTAAAGTGCTCCCCTCCACCCCCGCCCCACCATCTGCATGGGTTACCCCCTCACTTGCTTCACGTTTTTGCTCACATTCCGCCTTCTTTTTTTTTTTTTTTTACTGACCGGTAACGGGATCGCAACCCTCGGTGTCGCGCCTGTGAGTGGGAACCGGTCTTCACATGGGATCCGAACCCGCGGAGGTAGCGCCGCGGCGCTCCCAAGCAGAGCACGCTCCAGTGCGCCACCGGGCCGGCCCCCACATTCCGCCCTCTTAATGAGGCCTACCCTGACCACCCTCTTGAATGCTACAACCCGTTCACACTCCCACTACCCTCCCAGTCTTCCTTATCTGCCTGACTTTTTCTTTTTACCTTAGAGCTTATCACCTTCTGGGGCAGGCTGGTTAGCTGAGTTGGTCAGAGCTTGGTGTTATAACACAAAGGTCACAGGTTTGGATCCCTGTACTGGCCAGCTGCTAACAAATCAGAACTTATCCCAGTCTTCCTTATCTGCCTGACTTTTTCTTTTTACCTTAGAGCTTATCACCTTCTGGGGCTGGCTGGTTAGCTGAGTTGGTCAGAGCATGGTGTTATAACACAAAGGTCACAGGTTTGGATCCCTGTACTGGCCAGCTGCTAACAAATCAGAACTTACCACCTTCTGAGATGCTAATTAACTTATTTATTATGTTTCTTTTTTATTGTCTATCTTCTATTAGAATGTAAGCCTCATGAGGGCAGGAATCTTTGTATGGTTTGCTATTATATCCCAAGCACCTAGAATAGTGCCTGTGACTCTGTAAATATTGGTTGAATTCAATGAAAGATAATAATATGTTTAGAGAGTTTGGGAAGTGATTTACCCAGGATATTTCATTTAGTAGACTTTGTTATTACCTGATAGTAAAGCAGTGTTATATAGAATATCATCGCAGTATGAAAACAGCATCATTATGAGAAATTTTATTTTTTTAATTACTTTTACTTCGTACTTTTACATGTTTTTATTGATGCTTATTATACTCCAAAATCCTCAAACAGTAACATTGTCTTACTTGCATTGGACTATATTTCACATGAAGCATCTGTACAGAGGAGATCATCAGTTAGTCTTCCTGATTATTTTATAGGTAGAAAGAATTGGCAGTCCAGGACAGGGAAACAGAAATACAGCAAATGATTCTGAGTAGGCTTTAGTTTATTAAAGACAAGCACCTGAGGCCTGAGGCTTCCTATTTTCCTATCCTAGGGCATCTGACTGGAAATTAGACCAGCCCGATTGGACTGGTCGCCTCCGAATCACTTCAAAAGGGAAGATTGCCTACATCAAACTCGAGGACAAGGTATCAGGTAATCTGTTCCAGTTGACCTTCTGACATATTAAGGATATTGGTTTGGTGTGCTTTTATAAGTACCTTCAAGTTGGGGGCTGGAGTGAAAAATACTAGTTAATTGGAGTTCTAGATTTTTGCTTTCTTTCCTCAAAGGATTCTTTTTCTTATCTGTTAGGAGAGCTCTTTGCTCAGGCACCAGTAGAACAATATCCTGGTATTGCTGTGGAGACAGTAACAGATTCCAGCCGCTACTTTGTAATCCGGATCCAGGATGGTACTGGTAAGGGATCTGGGATTTTGAATGGAAAGAGGTTAGGAAAATAGTCAGTGCACTTCAGTGAAAGTGTGTCCTGACATTTATCTTACCTCAGTTTACTAGTTTTTTTCTTCCCCTTTTTCCAGAGTTACTGTAGTTGCTGAAGGAGAAGGATTAACATGTTATTTGTAATAGATACAAACACAAGTTCAAGACGTGGTAATTCAGAGGTAGAATTAAATAAATCAAAATGCACATGTAACGCATTTTTCCCATTTATTGTTTGCGGTGGTTTTTGGTGGGATTATCTTGAATTATCTATGTGTAGGGCAATAATTCTCAATCTTTTCTCCTTAGTCTATAACAGAAGTTGCCAAACAAAGACAGATAGTAAATATTTTAGGTTTTGTAGGTCAGATGGTCTCTGTTGCAACTACTCAGTTTTGCTGTTGTAGTGTGAAAGCAGTCACAGACAATATGTAAACAAATTGATGTGGCTATGTTCCAGTAAAACTTACTTACAAAACAAGCTATGACAGGATTTGGCCCATGGGCTATATGTAGTTTGCTGACTCCTACTCTGTAACAAAATGTTTCACAATTACACACTTTGTCTAGTTGAGGTAACTGCTGTTTTTTCACTGGGCAGACTTTGTTGTAGGGGACACTTCTGCTTCTGAGTATTTCTTTCTTTTTNTTTTCACTGGGCAGACTTTGTTGTAGGGGACACTTCTGCTTCTGAGTATTTCTTTCTTTTTCGCAGGGCGTAGTGCTTTCATCGGCATTGGCTTCACAGATCGGGGAGACGCCTTTGACTTTAATGTCTCGTTGCAGGATCACTTCAAGTGCGTGAAGTTTGTCCTTAGTTACCAGGTTAAATGGTTATGGGAATGCTGTGTCTCAGTTGAATGGGCACTATCTCTTTTACCTCCTGATTTCTTTATTTTGTAAACTAGTTCATTATGAATATAAATCTCTCTATTCACTTTTGTTTCCTTACGTTATCTTTGTATCTATTCTGTTTCCTTTTCTTATAGCCTGGAATATGTTTTAGATCCCTTATACAATGGTTTGAGATGATGCTTTTGTTTATGCCTCTGGGCAATTTGCCCTTGCTTTTAGGTAGTGGAGGAAGGGGTACAGTAACAGCAGGGCTGTATGTGAGGCATGTGGTGAGTTATGTGCCAGTTTTGTTACCTTATGTAGCTGACATATTTTGTGCCTATTGCAACATTTCTTCAGCCCACCCGATTTCGATGC
>NW_007739569.1:10643-13540 GCF_000696425.1 Galeopterus variegatus | reverse complement strand
TATGTAGCTGACATATTTTGTGCCTATTGCAACATTTCTTCAGCCCACCCGATTTCGATGCCGCTGTGGTGGATAGCACCACATGTACCATCAGCTACTTGCCTCAAGGGCAGGCAAACTTCCTCTTTTCTGCCTCCAGACTCTCGAAGTTGTGGAAGGCCACTCAGTTAGTACAGGGGTGTACTCTGGAAGGACTAAGGAACAACACTTCCTCAGGGGTAGCCCTCAACCATGGGGGATGGAAATTGGTGGCTAAATGCCCTCTTTTTGGACGAGACAAGTCTAATATACTTTCTTTATAAATGCCCTCTTTTTGGACGAGACAAGTCTAATATACTTTCTTTATGGTTCCTCAGAGTGTCCTCATTGGGATCGAACGCCAGTTGCCTTCTTTCTTGACTTTTCTGCCTTTCCTTTTTTACTGTTTTTTTGTTTTTTGGTGGCTGTCTGGTACAGGGATCAAACCCTGGACCTTGGTATTATCAGGACCACGCTCTAACCAACTGAGCTAATTGGCCAGCCCGATTTCTTACTCTTTGGCAGCTGGCTGGTACCTTTTTTTATTCTTGGTGGTATCTCACTCTGCTTTCTAGAATCCCATTTCACATAAACTAAATACACCCAGATTTGTGTGTCAGACTCTGCTTTCAGGGAATCCCAAATTAAGATAACTTAATATTTTCCTGAAGGTGGGTGAAGCAGGAATCTGAGATTTCCAAAGAATCTCAGGAAATGGATACTCGTCCCAAGTTGGATCTGGGCTTCAAGGAAGGACAGACCATCAAGTTGAGTATTGGGGTGAGTATGGTTTTTAAAAATGTTGTTTTCCTGTGCTTCTATAAGCCTGTGACCTCTCTCTTTCTCTTGCTTTCCCTCTTTTTTTTTTTTCTTTTGTAGAACATTACATCCAAGAAGGGAGGTGCTTCTAAGCCCAGGACTTCAGGGGCTGGGGGCCTAAGCTTACTCCCACCCCCACCTGGAGGCAAAGTCACTATACCACCACCGTCCTCCTCAGTTGCCATCAGCAATCATGTCACACCTCCACCCATTCCAAAATCTAACCATGGAGGTAGTGATGCAGGTAAATCTAGTACTTCTGACTTTGAGAAATCATATCGTGTGTTTTAATTGGGAAACACCTGTTTGCCACAGAGAGAGTAGATATTTTTGGTATGGAATGGCTCTTGGTACTGACTGACAGGATGATTCTGGCAGCCTCTGGCAAGGGATCGGTGCTTTTCTGGTAAACTGAGAGTCATGGAATCTGGTAGGTTCTTTGGCAGAAAATATGTGGTTATTAGACTGTTTCTTTCATTCTTCCTTGGTCAGATGCTAGTAGGCTTGTGAATCAGATGAACCAAGATTTCATTTATGGCTCTGCTACTTTGTTTGATTGTCCTTGGTAAATATTACTTAAGTTCTTTGAGTCTCAATTTCCTTATCTGCAAAATGGAGATGTATAACTGCCCCAGGATTGTGAGGGTTAAATGATGTGACAGCACCTACTGCATACTTTGAACTTAGCAGCTGTCCAGTAAGTGTTATTTCTTAATCCTTTCCATTTCTTCAGAAGGGCAGTTGGGAGAAAAGAAGACATCTAGGTCTGTGCACATTCCCTTACTGTCTGGTGGGAAAAAAAGAATAGATATAGTTATACCTTCTTATTTGAAAAATGAGAACTTCAGAACTCAAGAAGGAATTTTCCTCAGATTAGAGAATCAGGTATTAGAATCTGAGAGTTTTAACTTAATGTATTGGACAATGCAGACCTTTTGTCAAATTGATTCTTAAGGGTAAGCTTTCTCTTTTTTGAATTTTTGAGGTGAAAGTGTTATAGCTTTCTCCTTTTGGTAATTATTGCCAGAAGGCATTGGGAATTGTATCTAAGATTTTATTTTTTGACTTTTTAAAATTAAACTTTTTATTTTGATGTACTTGTAGATACACATGCAGTTATAAGAAATAATACAAAGAGATCTTGTTTTACCCAGTTTCTGTCGATGGTAACACCTTGTGACAATATAGTCAAATAACACAACCAGGAAATTGACATTGATGCCATCTTCCAATCTTATTCAGATTTCACACGTTTTATGTGTTTTTGTTTGTGGTATGTGTATATATATGTGTTCGTAGTTCCATGCAGTTTTATCAGGTACAGGTTTGTGGATCCATCATCATGGTCAGGCTGCAGAACAGTTCTGTCACTACAAGGATCTCTCACGTCACCCTCTTGTAATCATACCCATCTCCTTCCCTGCCTTCCACCCCCCTTGGCAATCACTAATCTGTTTTCTATCTCTATAATATTGTCATTTCAGGAATGTAACATAAATGGAATCATACAGTATATAACTTTTTGGGATTGGCTTTTTCTGCTCAGCATAATTTCCTTGAGATTCATCCAAGTTGTGTTATCAATAGTTTGTTCCTTTTTATTGCTGAGTAGTATTTCATGCTATGTATGTACCACATCATGTTTAACCATCACTCACAGAAGGACATCTGGGTAGTTCCAGTTTTTGGCTATTTCATTTCCAAGATTTTTATTGTTTCCCCTTTTCTGTTTTCTTCTCCTACGTTGTGTTCAGATATCCTTTTAGATTTGGCTTCTCCTGCTCCTATCACGACACCAGCACCAGCCCCAATTTCTGCAAGCAATGACTTATGGGGAGACTTTAGCACTGCATCCAGGTAATGGGCATAGTGAAGCCAGCATACTCTTAATCAGGGCGGAGAAGATATGTACAGTCAAATGAAATCTTTTATCTGGGAAAGGAGGGGATTTTCAGGTTATATATATAGATATATATATATAGAGAGAGAGAGAGAGAGAGTGTGTGTGTGTGTGTGTGTGTGAGAGTGACTGGTAAGGGGATTGTAACCCTCGGCTTGGT
>NW_007739569.1:7343-8191 GCF_000696425.1 Galeopterus variegatus | reverse complement strand
AGAATTTTGATAGGGGTGGGTATGGAGAAAGACCTGTTGCCTGGGTCTCTGCCGTATAGCCCCCTTCAGGCTTATCCTATTCAGTGAACATCCATCACCCTCTCGTGTGTTTACCTGTCTCTTCCTGTGCTAAGAGGGTTGTATTGGTGGCACCTTCACTATTCTCTTATTGAATAGTGCAATATCTTGACCAGTGGGTGTCTCTGGGATGAAGGAGGTTCAAGAGGCCGTGCTTTCCAAGTTATATTCTATAGAAGTGTTTAATTTCTTGCAGCTCCATCTAGTTGCTGCATTTGAAGCATGGCATTAATTTGTGTTTGCCTCATTATTTGGCCTAAAGTTGAAGAGCTTAGAGTTTTTAACCTGATCTGCAGAGCAGAGAGGTTGAAAGCACTTAACTCTTGTTCAGTACCCAAGTTGCCTTTCTGCTTGGGTATCTGGCCCCTTTCCATAAACATTTCTTTTTTAATCCATCTTGCTCTTCAGTAGAAAGTTGCTATTACATATATTGCTATTTGTGAAGGGAGTTGGAGAGTCACAGCTTTATTTGTGTAGGTTTTGCCCAAAAAGCAAGTTGCTCTTTTACCACTCTCCTTTCCCTCTGTCCCGTCATTCCTTTTACAATGCTGTGAAGAGAGTGCCCTTTCTCGGATGAATGGGTACTATCTATTTTGTTTTTTAGTGGGCAGTTTTGAGGATGGAATGGGAAGATAGGACATCTTCCCTTAGCACCTATTTGGACGTGTACACTCTGGCTGAAGGGAGTCCTTATATTTAGTTTCAAAATATATTCTCTCTCCTGGATTTTCTTCTTAACTCTTTCTAACTTCGGGTCCATTTTTTTTTTT
>NW_007739569.1:0-6669 GCF_000696425.1 Galeopterus variegatus | reverse complement strand
TTTTTTTTTTTCATTGTCTCCCCTTCCGGGCAGCTCTATTTTTGCAGAGCCATGGCAGGACATTTTAAAATTCCAATAGAAAACACTAAGAGGAAAGTATGTGTAATCATTGGTGACTAACTACTGGGAACTTATTTTCTCAGTCTTCCTCCATGTTGTGTTCTTTGTATTCTCAAGATGATAATATATTATGTATTTGAATTGCTGAAAAATTGAAAATGTTTAAGATATATGTATATAAAGCATATGCTGTATTGGTGCAATAATGGTAATTAAAAATATGAAAAAAAGGTGGTGTCTTATCTTTTAATTTGCTTATTTGATTACCTTTTTTATTTAATTGACTCAATATAAATGGATGAGTAGGTAATAAAAGTATATCTATTACTCTTTTTAAAGAAATAGGACTTTTAAGAAGGTAAGACTAGACCTCTGTGCTCATGGTTTTATTTAAAAAAAATTTTTTTTAAATTATACATGTTCTTAGGGTACAGCTTGTTGTTTCAGTACAAGCATAATATTGTATATGATTGTATGATCCAATCAGAATAGTTAGCATGTCTGTCACCTAAACATTTATTTCTTTGTGGTTATAACATTCAAGATCCTCTTTTTTCTTTTTTTAAAGATGACCAGTAAGGGGATCTTAACCCTTGACTTGGTGTTGTCAGCACCACACTCTCCCAAGTGAGCGAACCGGCCATCCCTATATAGGGATCCGAACCCATGGCCTTGGTGCTATCAGCACCACACTCTCCCAAGTGAGCCACAGGCTGGCCCTCAAGATCCTCTTTTCTATCTTGAAATATAGAATACAATATTATTAGTTATAGTCACCCTGGAGCACCAGAACTTATTCTTCCAATCTAACTATAATTGTATAACTTTGTGCTGGTCTGCCAACCTTTCCCCATCCCACCCTCCTCTTTCTCTGCCTCTGGTAACCACTATTCTACTCTCTTTTTTCCCCTCAATTGACTCATGATAATTATATATATTTATGGAGCATAATATGATACTTGGGTACATTCATACAGTGTGTAATGATCATATCAGGGTGTTTAGTGTGGCCATCATTTCAAGCATTTGTCACCTATTTGTCATTGCCTGCAGTCTCCCTGTATTGCTATAGAACACTAGATCTTATTCTTATCTGAAAAAAAGAGACCAAGAAAATCATTCTATTTACTTTAGCATCAAAAAGAGAATGTTTAGGAATAAATTTAACCAAGGAGGTGAAAGACCTATGTTCTAAAAACTGTAAAACATCGATGAAAGAAATTGAAGACACAAATCAATGGAAAGATATCCCATGTTCATGGATTAGAAGAATTGATACAGTTGACCCTTGAACACATTGCAAGGTTTGGGGTGTTGACGCCCCTGTCAGTCACAAATCCATATATAACTTGATTCCCCCAAAACTTAGCTACTAACAGCCAACTGTTGACTGGAAGACTTACCAATAACATAAACAATCGGTTAAAACATATTTTCTATGTTATATGTATTATATGCTGTATTCTTACAATATTGTAAGCTAGAGAAAAGAAAATTCTATCAAGAAAATCATAAAGAAGAGAAAAGTGATTTCTAGTACTGTGCTGTATTTATTGATACCATAGGTTTAGGTTGTCTGTTTACAAGATGGTCATGCCTGCTGGCCTAGCTGCAGAGTGATGGTTTCATGAATTTCCTTTTTTACAATGGTCCTTACTTCAGATTCATTT
Organism: Galeopterus variegatus; assembly: GCF_000696425.1. Lineage (NCBI taxonomy): Eukaryota > Metazoa > Chordata > Mammalia > Dermoptera > Cynocephalidae > Galeopterus > Galeopterus variegatus. Next base: position 4,939 of record NW_007739569.1, on the reverse strand, counting down.
ATCTTTTTTAAAAATATTATTAATTATTAGTGTTTTTTTACATTCAAAGATGCTGCAGAGCAGTGGGAGGGACAGGTGGGAGGGAGGTACTGAAGTGCAGGTGGAGGTGGGGAGGGGGGCTGGCCCACAGCCAGCTCCTTCACTGGCCTGCTTGCAGAGGGCACGGGCATGTGGACTGCCCCAACTCAGCACTCGGAGCCTGGGGGGTTCCCAGCAGTGGCTTAGTTGTCTCCAGGGTAGATGCAGACATGTGGGGAGTGTGGCTGGGGTCCTCAGACCCCAACAACTCAGAAGGCTGAGGGACTTCTGGTGGCGTGTTGGTCATCACCAGGCTGGATGCAGATGATGGGATAAGGCAGGGCTGAGGCCCTCGCCCCCCGGGCTAGGGGGCCCAGGGGGCTTCCAGTGGTGGCATGGTCATTGTGGGGCTAGATGTGGATGTTGGGGGGTTGTGGCTGAGGCCCTTGGGCTCCCCTCATAAAGGCTCTGGAACTGGGGGTTTCTTTGTTGGTGTTAGACCTTTACTGGTTAATACCAGAACTTTGTCTCTGCTCTGTGGGTTTTTTGTGTTTTCTTTCAGTTCTGTCTTGGATTATAAGCTACCCCCACCACTTAAACTCTGCACTGGAACTAATTTGTTGTCCTTTGCTTACTTCTAAAATGGGGAACTACCTGTGGGGTGGTCCCCCCCCCACTTGAAGCCTGTGCTTGAGCTAAATTGCTGCTTTGCTGCTGATTCCCTAGGAAGGCTTTTTGTGCAGCTCAGGTTTTAATTGTGGACCTTTTGAGTACTTCCATGTCTTGTGAGGTTCTATATACCTGGGTTGTGTGAAAACTCTGGTTTGGGTCTGAATCTTTTCAGCAAACTGCACCCCCTGCAGTTCTATATTCCTGCCCAGTCTCTACTTAGTGGGCCTGTGCTGGCTGAAGGGCAGATCGGCTGTCCATGCTGTGCCCCAGTGTTCCCCCTGTGGCCAGTCTCCCCCACCACCCGCACTCCAAACACTTCCCATGGGGCAGGCCATGTGCTGGTCCCTCATTGGCCTCTGAGTGGCTCCTTTCTTCAGTTGTCTGTGGACCCTCACTCCTATGCAAACCCACAGGAACCGTGTTAGTGGTCTTGCTAGCCTAGGGGCCACCAAGGCCCTCTTCTCCCCTGCCACCTCTGAGCAACTTCATACGAAGGGCACAGCTGTGGCTTTTGCCAGCTTTTGCTTTGCGTGAGACCAGCCTTGAAATGGCCAGGGCTCGAAACGGTCAGAGCAGTCCCTTCTTTCATCATAACTTCTCCCACCTTCATGAACTCCGCAGGTCTCTCCTCTTCCCCTGAGCTCTAGCAACCCCATCTTGGCAGTTGTTGCTTTTTTAATAGTTGTAAATTAGTGGATTGTGGGAGAGAGTGACATTGGGGAGTGTCACTCTGCCCTCTTGATTTGGACCTCTTGGATTCATTTATCTTGAAATGGCAGGCAGCCACAGCTGCAGACCTCAGTCTATGGTACATATGAAGCAATTCAACTTTTTCCTGTAATGTCATGACTTTTCTCTGCTTTTCAGGAGTGCTTCCAGCAACACTAGTGTCACTTTATATGGGCTCCATGGTGTTATTCAAGGTTTTGCACCAAACATGATAAAAAAATATAGGAGAACCATGAGAGATCACTTTCTACTGCAATATGCAATTTACTGGAGAGACACACTGCTCACTTGGAAATGATCAGCATCACATGGCATTTTAAGCAGATACTCGCAACTCTTGAGCTCACTGCAATAGCAACAGGAGGTGGCTACGAAATGATTACCCGAGTGCACTGTGTGCTGTACTTATTTTATGCAATTATGATTTAATATTGCATCTTTATATTAGTTTACATTTCTCTTGACTGTGAATGATGTCTAGTCTGTGTGTGTGTAAACTTTATAATAGATTTGTGTGTATTTTATGGTATAGTAAATGATAGACTAGCATCTATGTATATTTTGTGCATTCATGACGTACCTTTTTCTTAAATTTTTTGATATTTCTAGGCTGTGTGGTTTGTGAATTTTTTGAAATTGTCACAAATCTCCAAAAACTTTTTCCAGTATATTTATTGAAAAAAATCCACATGTAAGTATATCTGTGCAGTTCAAACCCATGTTTTTCAAGAGTCAACTTTGTTATTAAAATGTCCATACTACCCAAAGTGATCTACAGATTCAATGCAATGCCTATCAAAATACCAATAACATTTTTCACAGAAATAGAAAATTTTGTTCTAAAATTTGTATGGAAACAGGACCCTGAATAGCCAAAGCAATCTTGAGCAAGAAGAACAAAGCTTGAGACATCACACTTTCTGATTTCAAACTATATACGTAGCTTCAGTCATCAAATAATATGGTACTGGCATAAATGCCGACGTAGACCAATGGAACAAGGCAGAGAGCCCAGAAACAAACCCACACATCCGTGGTTAACTAATATTTGACAGTCACCAAGAAAACACAATGGGAAAGTGATAAACTCTTAGCAAATGATGGTGAGAAAACTGGGTATCCACATGCAAAAAAATAAAATTGGACCCTTGTCTCACACCATACACAAAAATTAATTCAAAATGGATTAAAGACCTAAATGTAAGACCTGAAACCATAAAACTCCTAGGAGAAAACAGGGGGAAAGCTCCTTGACATTGGTCTTGGCAACGATTTTTTTTGGATTTGACACCAAAAGCACAGGCAACAAAAGCAAAAATAAACAAAAGGACTACATCAAACTGAAAAGCTTCTGCACAGTGTTGGAAACAACAAAGTGGTAGAAAATATCTGCAAACCATACATCTGATAAGGGGTTAATATCCAAAATATATAAGGAACTTATACAACTCAATAGCAAAAAATCAAATAACCTTATTTAAAAATGAGCCAAGGACCTGTGTTACGTAGGTTTGAAATGATTCCAAACACATAGACTTGCCATGTGAGGGACATGTGTTTTGCTGTGAGAGGAGCATGGAGTGTCATCCCCCTCTCCACGAGAGTGTTTCTTCACACCTTATCAGACCAGATACATGAATTACTTGTCTCAACTCCAGGATTCCAGAACATACACGCACCCAAGAATGTCAGAGGCAGACCGAGAGCTCAGGCTGCAGCAGGACTCCTCTCTGCCAGCACCCCAGCTGTTCTCTGGGGTCTCGGCTCTGCTCACTTGCTTCAAGGGACCTTATGTATTATTGTGGATCACTGTTTTGTTGGTCAAAGGGTCTCTTCCAAGAACCTCTCCTAGAAAGTTCCTCAAACTTCGATTAGAGTTTATATGCATAGAAGCCTGCTTTCATCCTAATTGAGCAAATAGACTTTAATAACTGGACTTTAAACGAAATTAGAATTTACTTACTATGTGGTTGATGCAACTTGCTCATCAAATGTGTCCCCTGTGAGATGTGTTCTCATTAATCTCCCCCTCTTTAAGCATTGTGAAAAAGAAAAAGTATTTCTGTATGGAAATAAACCATGTGATTTGTGATCAATACTTTGATCATCTTCATATATCAACCAAACAAAACATTTTTCCAGAAAAGACATACAAATGGCCAATGGGCAAATGAAAGGGTATTCAACATGACTAACCATCAGGGAAATGCAAATCAAATCCAGACTGAGACATCATCTCACATCTGTTAGAGTGGCTATTATCAAAAAGTCAAAAGATAACAAGTGTTGGTGAAGATGCAGAGAAAAGGGAGCGCTTGTGCACTGTCCATGGGAAAGTAAATTGGTACAGCCATTATGGATAATGGTATGGAGGTTCCACAAAAAATTAAAAACAGAATGACCATATAATCCAGCAATCCCACTTCTGGGTGTATATGCAAAGGAAATAAAATCACTATCTCAAAGAGATAGCTGCACTGCTGTGTTCATTGCAGCACCATTCAAAATAGCCCCAAGATACGGAAACAACCTATTGTCTGTTGACAGATGCATGGATACAGAAAATGTATATATATACCATGGAATATTATTTGCCCTTAAAAAAGAAGGAAATGTTTCCATTTTCTATAACATGTATGTATATTGAGGACATTATGTTAAATGAAATAAGCCAGACGCAGATAAATACTGCATGATATCACTTATGTGGAATCTAAAAAAAAGTGAAACTCAGAAACAGAGTAGAATGGTGGTTACAGGAGCTGGCAGGTGGGGGAGAGGGGGAGATAACGGTCAAAGGATGCAAAGCTTCAGCTGTGAGATGAGTAAGTCCTGAAGACCTAAAGTACAGCAAGGTGACTATAGTTCACAATAATGTATACTTAATATTTGCTAAGAGAGTAGATCTCAAGAGTTCTCACCACACACAAAAATGAAAATTATGTGAGGTACTGGATATGTTAATTAGCTTGATTGTAGTAATTATTTTACAATGTATACGTATATTAAAACATCACATTGTACACCCTAAATATATGCAATTTTATTTGTCAATCATACCTCAATAAAGCTGGAAAAAAATATATACATACAATGTATTTTAGGTAATGCATACAGCTCTCTCCAGAGACTGATATTCCTCCCTGTTTTTCCCTCCTACAGTAGGGCTTAGGTGACTTCCTGAGCTACATCCTTTCTTGTCGTTACTGAAATTTTGAGTCACTGCTGTGAAAGGGGCCACTCAGCTCCTGGCTGAACCTCCCCCAAATTTGATATCAAACTCCTGGCTGCCTGTCCCCAGACAAAAAACAACCCAAAAGTCAAATGTCGGTGAAAATGGAAGTGAGCTTTTATTCAGTAATACCAGTGACCTAAGGAGAGGTGTTAGGCTAATCCACCTCTGTGGTAAACCTGAAGAGGAACGGCCAGGCTAAAGCCACCTCAAGGACTCGGGTTCACTGAGGGGTTTTTAAAGAGGGGGTTGAGGGAATGGAACGTGGGAAAATGAAAAGCAGGAGGG
>NW_007739568.1:22079-35465 GCF_000696425.1 Galeopterus variegatus | reverse complement strand
AAATAAATACCTACAATAAAGGGCAATTACAAAGTGTATGCTTTTAAGTCACACTGTCTTTGTTTTAAAAAATCAAACCATAGGTACAACTATGTGGAAGAAAATCATCCTTATGATCATCTGAAATCCTGCTACACCACCTTGAGATAATTGCCATTAACATTTTGGAGACTGAACCCTCAAGCATCTTTTTATGGACACATATATCATTGTGTTTCAGGCAGTTCCGATGATGAAGTATGTTAGATGCTAGCGCAGGCTTGGCAGACAGAAGCTTTCCATGAAGGCAGGCTGACCACGTCTTCTTTTTGCCATCACTGGATTGGGAGACAGTTATATGGTATAAGCAGCCTAGAATTTGGAGCAAGAGTACATGGATTTGGGTCCAGATTCTACTCCTTCCGAGATAGGAAATTGTGAGCAAGTCTCACAATTTCTCTTAGTGTATTTCTTCATCTATATAATGAGATGAAAACACTTGCTTTGTGACAGTGGCTTTGGTATCAGGCTGGCCCAGGTTTGAATCCTGGTTCTGCCACTTGCTAGTTATGTGACTCGGAGGCACATTTCTTTTTTACCCTGTTAGCCTTGGTTTTCCAATATGTAAAATGCTCTCAATAGCCAACACCACGGGGTTCACCAGGAATGAAGTACACACAGCACTTAGTATAGTGGCAGCTGTAGTGATATTGTCAGCAGTTCATTGCATTATTATCAGAATAAAATGAAATAATGCCAATGAGAAATTTTAAAAGTGCTTTGCAAGTATTTGTCATTTCTGCCCCTATAAACTAATGGTATATGTGCATGGCTATTTGATTAGAAAACCCATGAATCATTGTAGATATTACTTACCCAGCAAAAAGTGTAAAACACGCTGGAAAGATTTTGGGGTCAATGTCAGGGTAATAGCCTTAACATTTCAGTTAAAGATGCCCCTTATTTTTTTATTCATTCTTTCCACAAATTGTCATCTGATGTGAATTGTTTGGAAAGCATTTTGCTAATTGCTTTGAAGGCCATGGGTAGGACTAAAATATTTCCTCTAGTCAAAGTCCTGTTCTGGGCTGTTAATGAATGTACATTATCTCATTTAATCCCCACAATAACTTGGAGAGTTTATTACAGATGATGAAAAACAGTTGCATGGAGATGAATTTGCCGAAGGTCACAGAGCTGGGAACGGGAGGACCTCTCATCAAGTTCTTGAGCCTGTGTTCTTTTCCCCACATTGTGCAAAGCTCCTAATGGAGCTCTTTTCCCTCTGTGTGTAACACTTCAAGCAATTGACCCACGGCACCTGCAGAGTTCAAAACTGAACCATGGCATGAGCGTTTCCTAAACCACTGTGATTTTCAAAGACAGGTATTTTCTTTTCTCTAAACAAAAACTAGAAGGCATTACAAAACACACAGATATGTAGAATTCAAAATGCCAGTTGTGACATTTTTTCAAATTTTGACTTCAAAATATTTTCTTCTAACTGGCAGCCCATAAATGCCCACTTCCTGGGTTGAGTGTAATTAACCTCTGTATGTTGAAGGCCACTGATGCAAACTCATCATCTTCCCTTGGCCTGAATGTCAGATGGCTCTCCAGCTGCTTCCCACCCCTCCCCTCCACCCCCTGCCCCTCAAGGAGAAATGACTACATTTTCTGGTGTTCCCAAAGCAAAAGAATGGAAGGAATGGGAGACTATCATCTTTACCCAGAGACATGTCTCGGGCACTTGGAAGCAGCATAGGACAGTGGAGGATAGGGTCAAGTGGGATCTGAAGGCCAAGACCAGCTCTACCACTACTCGCTGTGTGACCTAGGACCGATCCCTAATGACCCTCAGTTCCCCCATTTGTGAAGTGGGAATAATAGTAGCTACAGAAGATGTCCTACTAAACATTCAAATATGTAAAAAGCCACTTGTAAACTATAAAGCACTTTAAAGATATAAAGGATGATTATTATTACTATTATTTTTACCATTTGAAATATTACTATTACCTACATGGGTGCCATGATGTTTTCTTTGCTTGTGACATAATCAGCAGTACATCTGGAGCCAAAGCACAAAGCCATCTCCTCAGCCTTGGGGTAACTGTGTTGTTATATTCAAAGTTTGGAGACTCACTCCTTCCTGCCTGTGAAATGTCAAAGGTTAAAGCATCAAAGTTGTCTCCTCCCCAAATCTCATACTAACCCTTGGCTATACTACTGAATTTTTTTTAGAGGGCAGACCTTGTGGAAACCCATTCGAGGTTGCCTAATTTCTGACATGACAAGATCTCTGTGTAAGAGTCCTCCTGCCCCATGGAGTGCAGGGTCATGGTGAGGCTCATGCAGCAGAAGGAATCTATGCCATGTGACGTTGCTACCCTGACAGCCCGTTTATACCTGCTGCTTCTCCACACCTCTGCAGGGCCTCCGTTTGCTCATGTGTCCTGTGGGTGATGAACTAGCGATCTCGGAGTGCCTCCCTCCTCTGACATCATATGTTCTCTGTTCTGTTTATGAGGGCTCATGCCCACCTGCTTTACCCATGGAGGAAAACAGGCTGGCACACAGGGTGGCTATGATTTCGACCTAAATCCTTATGGTTTCTCCCATCTCGTTGCCTATCACTCTGATGTTAAACATCCAAATGACTGTTTCCCTCATAGCATGGGGTCACAGGCTGTGCCATGGCCCATGCTGCGTGCTGCATACTGTCAAGGGCACAGGCACAGGGGAGATGTGTTGACTGACCATGTGACACGTTGGTCACTTTTCTGTGCCTCAGTTTCCTCATTTATAAAAAGGGATAATAGTAGCCTCTATGACAGGGGGTCATTGAAAAAATAAGTGAGAATAATTTCCGAAAGGTGTCAGACGTCATGGCTGGTACATGATAAATTCTCAATCAATACGAGTTGCTGATATGATTAGTATCATATCATCATCATCAATATCATCATCTGTCATCAGTCAAGGTTCAATAAGAGAAGCAGAACCAAGTAAAAGATAGATGACAGATAGATAATAGGTGTTATATACCTTAAACACGTGTGTGTGTGATTTATTGTAATAAGTCAGCTTATGACACTGTGGCGGCTGCCTAAGAAAGCCAAAGTCTACAGGGCAGGCAGTCAGGAAGCAGAGATAATGAGCAGGCTGGACTCGCACAGGCGTGAGCTGGAGCTTGTTGGTCACAGGTGGCAGGAAGGAAGGTACAGGGGAGGGAGGTTTGGAGGAAGACTTGCACACCCCGTGGCTTTTTGGAGTCTCTGAGCTCAGGGAAGATCTAAGCCTTCTTTTAAAGTGCTTACTTGATTAGGTCAGACCCACCCAGTATAATCTCCCTTTTGCTTAATTTAAGATGAGCTGATTAGGGCCTGTAATCACATCTGCAAAATCCCTTCCCAGCAGCACCTAGATTAGTGATTGATTGATTAACTAGGAGAAGATGTGTGTGAGCTACACAGTGGCTGCCTTTCCCCAATGGATACTGCTGACTCGGCCTCTAGGACCCAGCTCCATTTTAAGTTCTCCCAGGAGGACTTCCTTGACCTTTCAGGTTGGGATCAGAGCTCTCCTCTGGGCTCAGCTCTCTGTCACAGTATAAGAACATGAGCTTCTCCTACCAGACTGTCAACTTTGGGTTCATGACTCATCTCTTTATTCCTAAATCTTGGTGAGTGCCTGGCACAGTAGGACCTTAATCCACCTCTGCTAAACCAAACTGACCCGGGGCATCACCAAGGCCAAAGGGGGACTCTTACTTTCTCTCCCTCCTACCCAGGAGCAATCATCCAAATGCCCAAGTAGGGGCTGCGCTCAAAGTGTTGCATGAAAACCTTTTTGTGTGGGAGCACATGGCACCTCCACTCACAGGGGTGGGGTGGACGGCAGGGGTGATAGAGAAAGCACTTGGATCCTCCAGCTGACTCACTGATTCCTTGTGTCTGGACAGTGTGTGCCAGATCTGTTGCTTACCATTGGGGGGATGTTCATTCAGAAGCTGCTAGTCTTAAGGAAGAAATGTAAATTGGAATTGTTAGTGTTGGGCTGATTTTTTCAAAGGAGTTGGGGATAGGGAGGAGGATCAGGACAATTCAATGTGCCAGTTGCACAGACAATATACACAGGAAGGACACCTTCCCCCAACTAGCACAGATGGGCCTGAAATGTATGTCCGTTTGTGGGCCCCCATTAAGAAAAAGAATACGAAGTAACAAATACAAAATTAAGTGCAAATGAGGACGAGAAAATATCACAACAGACAGAAAATTTCAAAATACCTGAAAAATATTGGAAATACAATATCCAGAAACATAAGAATATTTTTATTAACTGTCTGCTTGACCCATCTCTATAATACTTTTTTCCTGCATTTTTGGGCTACATATTCTGATTGCTTCTTCATAGGACAATTTTGTGATACAATTTTCTAGAGTGTGAATAGAAATATAATTCAGTCTTTTGTCTTGCATAGTTGGTCAAAAAAATAATAATTATTCAGCATGGAGATGTATCAAACACAAATTTAAGCATTATTTGCAGTACTGCTACAAGCTCTGGCCTTGCAAATTCAGAAATTCTGATGAATTCTATTTTTCAAAACTCCACCCAAAAAATAAAAGAAGTGTATGGCTTGTACATAATACATCTGTAACTTATGCACAAGTCTATTAATGTGCACATGAGCACTTTTCTGAAAGGAGAAAACTTCTGTTTTCGGGGAAAACTGCATCTTTATTATATATCTTTCCAGGTCTCATGATTGGAAGAATTCTGCACAGACCAGTTTTGGCCCTGTCCGTTTCCCACCTGGTGTCTTCTCCATGAGCCACAGCATTCTGTGCGGGGTGCTGTAGGACCTCCTCATTCACTACATTCATGACCTGGGCCCTGTACTTCATATCACCACGTCCAGTGAGCTGGCGTGCCAGGTGGTAGGAGCATTCCCGGCAGCCAGTCCTACACCAGGGCAGGAAACAATAACTTAGCTATGCACAGAAGAGACTAAAAGACATATACACAAACCCCGTTAAGCCCAAAATAAATGTATCCAAAATACAACCTCCCTTTAGGCAGGTGCCAAAACTGCCAAAACCACTCAACATATTCAACACAAAAGGAAGTACGATAGAGAAGTCAGAGTGGAAAGAGACCACAGCCCTAACTGATGGCCTCTAAAATATTTTGCAAATTTTATCAAAATATATGTCCTCAGTGCTAAGGCTTTCTAGTACATTAGAGGGAGCCCATACAAGTAAGAGATTCTCACAGGCAGCTGAAATGCTGTATGTGCACGTATGTGTACTTATAGTATGGGATCATAATCCTCTGCTGAATCTCACAAATAAAGCCTGTTTCCGAGTCTATAAAATAGGGGTAATAGTATGCTGTTGGGAGAATTAGGCAAAACTGTGTTTATAAAACTGCTTAGCAGGATGCCTGGGCCACAGTAAGGAACCCGTAAATGTCAGTCATTATTAAATGTGATTTCTCCCATGAGACACCCCGACCTCCCTCGTGCTTGATGGAGCTCCTCTTGTATTGTCACAAACACTGTGACACCTTCACCTTGCCACTGTTTTACTTGTCACTCTCTCCTGAAAGTTAGGACACATTTTGAGGGCCATGACTTTGACCAATTTATCTGTGATTCCTCAGCACCTATCACAGAGCACAGTGCCTTCTAGAGGTTCAAAAATATTTTCTTTTCCTGAGACCCAAAAAGTGTATTGGATCCTTTTGTGACATGTTATTCCATCCCCAGTTTACCTTTTGATTACATCTGAATATTCTATCAGTTCCACTCTGGAGGGGACGCTAGGAATCTCATCTCCCTTCCTGCTCTAGATGTCAACACAGGGCTGGGCCCAGGTTACACATCCTCTTCAGCAGGTGGAGCCCCTGCAGCCATGGAGAGCACTTTCTCCAGTAACAAAGACTGCCTCCAAGAAGGCAGTAACAGGGCCGGCCCGGTGGCGCACTGCTACAGTGCGCTGCTTGGGAGCGCGGCGGCGCTCCTGCTGAGGGTTCGGATCCCACATACAGACCGGCCGCTCACTGGCTGAGCGAGGTGCGGGCGCGGCACCGAGGGTTGCGATCCCGTTGCCGGTCCCAGTCTGGTACGGGCGCGACACTGAGGGTTGCAATCTGTTGCCGGTCACGAAAAAAGACAAAAATGAAAAAAAAAAAAAAGAAGGCAGTAACAGCCCTGGGGCCTCTGGAGCCTTGCAAAATGCCGTTAATCTTTCATTCAGGCAACTTTTAAAGTAATGGCTGCAATGGGAGGCAGCATGTGTTTAAAGGGAGAAAGTGCCTCTTGTGAGCACGTGCCTAGAGCTGTACAGACTTCCTGCTGCTGGAGCGCTCTCTCCCGGCCTCCTCACAAGTACCTTGGAAGTACCCATTAGCAGGTAGGTGATGAGAATAGCATCTGCAAAATCAGTCTTATCCATCCAAGAAGCCTGATTTTCCAAAGATGTCTAATTAGCAACTCTGCTAAATTAGTTTGTATCACAGTATGAAACATGTGCTTGAGAGGAGTAAAATTAGCCCATCTTGACGATATGTGCAGTTCACACTTCTCACAAATTCAGACTGTTCGTGCAAAATGACTCTTACCTACCTTTGCCCCACTTTTCTCTTGGTTCTGAGGGGTGACTTTTAGTGCCCAAGAAAGACCGACCATTAACATTTGCTCCCACCCCCACACTTTCACTCCCACTACAGCAAAATGACCTGAGCGTAGGACTCGTGATGGGGTGGCCTGGGGACAGGATTCCCACGAACTGCTGACAGTGAGTAATGAAGGTTTCTTTGACTGCAGCAAAATGGGAAAAATAAGGAAAGAGCAGAGAATTTTTATAAAATGGAATTTATTAAATTTAAAGGGCCATTCTTTATTATAAGATTAAAATCTTTTTAATTAGGTGTGTATTAAAAATGTTCTTTTTACGTGAAATGATGGTGACAGCAGATAGTAAGTTTCTTAAGTGCAAAATAAAAAGTTGGTCCCCAATGCATCTTCAATTTGTTTTATTATCACCATTTTGCTAGTTCTTGACTTTTATCTGTAAGTCTGAGAATCTTGACTTGATTTTGGAGTTCAAGGCCAACCTTCCCTCTGGTCTATCTAGGAATCGCAGAGAGAGGAGGTCTGAGAGATTGCCCAGTGTTCTGGCTTCCTGCCCATTCCAAGAGAGAGTAACTCGAGCCTCACCTCTTATTTAGGAGTCACATTTATGGCCCTTGAACCTGCCAATGACTCAAACAAGTTTTTCCACAGCCTTGTCTACACCAACATGGTCAAGGTGATATAGGGATGGAAGAACTCAAAGGCTGGGGCCCAAACCCCAGGTGCTTCTCTTACTTACAGCTGTGTGATCTGCAAGCTCCTTAACCTGTCTCTGAGACTCAGTTTTCACACTGAGAAAATGGAGCATAGTAATGTCCTTGAAGCAGCATTTGGTAGATATCAGTAAATCTGTGCTGGTCCCCAAAGCAGCAGGTGCAGATTCCAGTTCAAGGGACCCTACACTATAGTTCAAATGCATTTTCTTTAGAGGTACAGTCTTCTGTCTCCTCTGGTGTCTTGCCATCTTTTTAAGGGCCTGGGCTGGGTTGGATTCTTCATCCCCTCTAGCACCTATAGTTTTGAATTTCTTATAGAAGAGTAATTTAAAAGGACTTTTGGTAAATATTGGGCCATTGGATCAATGGATCATGTGACCATTTCATTTTGTAAGTGAGAATACTGAGGACCACAAACACTTCCAAAATCACATATGACGAGAGCCAACGTCTATGATTTACACACTGATGCTATTAAAAAATAATTGGTAAAGGAAATGGATGTAGATGTAAACATGTAGGCGTGTTAGTGGATAGGGGCAAGGGCTTTGGAACAGCAGCAAGGTGAAGGCAGACCTGAATCTAAATTCTGCTTTGGCCACATTCCAGCTGTGACTTGGGAAGATTACTCAACCTCTCTAAGCCTGTTTCTTTACCTGTACAATGGGGTTATAATACCTACGTTACAGGGTTGTTGCAAAAACTAAAATGAGGTTATGTATATGTGGTTCTCTAGGGCCACCATCTCAAATACCACAGACTGGGTGACTTAAACTGCAGAAATTTATTTTCTCACAGCTCTGGAGGCTGGAAGTCCAAGACGAAAGCGCCAACAGGATTGGTTTCTTCTGAGGCCTCTCTCCTTGGCTTGTAGATGGTGCCTTCTCTCTGTGTCTTCACTTGGTTTTCCCTCTGTGTGTGTCTGTGTGTGTGTGTGTGTGTGTGTGTGTGTCTTAATCTCTTCTTATAAGGACATCAGTCGTATTGGATTAGGGTCCACTCCAATTAACCTCATTTTTTACCTTAATTACCTCCAAATACAGTAATATTCTGAAGTACTGAGGGTTAGAACTTCATCATATAAATTTGGGGGGAAGGGGGAACATGATTCAGCTCCTAACAGTATGCAAAGCACTAAGCCAGCACAATATACTTAATATCTGCTATTTAGATGTCCTGTCTCATTCCAAAGAGGACAAAGGTTGGCAGAAAAAAAAGATAAAGTCTGGTTAAAGATGTTCCTCAAAAGGCAGGCACCTTTTCCTATTATTTGGGCTATATTTGTCCCTGAACCTCTGGGCAGCCTTTGCACCTGCACGTCCATTACAATAGCTACTAGCCACATGTGGCTACTGAGCACTAAAACGCAGTTGACACAAACTGAAATGCGCTGCAGGTGTAAAACACATGCCAGATTTTCAAGACTAAGTATGAAAGAATGTAAAATATCTCATTAGTAATTTCTGATGTTGATTGCATGTTGAAATTATAATTTTGTTAAAATGATATATTGAATTAAATAAAATATATTACTAAAATTAATTTCATTCTTTTCTTTTTTCTTTTTTAATTTGGCTTCTAGAAAATTTAAATTACAAGTGTAGCTCAGAGTATATTCCTGTTGAGGAGCTCTATCCTAGAAGGTGGCAAAGATAATGTGATATATTTGTGTTTCTTAAGTTTGGTTTATCATTGCAATTATTTGAAGAAGGAGAGGCAGGGAGATTGTCTAAAATACAGATTCCCAGAGTTCTCCCCTAGATACTACTTCAGTAGGTTTGAGGATCTGTATTTCTATATATGTGCCAGGCATTGCTACAACTACACATGTATGTTGAATGCCCACATCGAAGCCATATAAACACATTTTTCAGATGAAGAAAAAGGGGCTCAGGAGATTAGGTACCTGGCCCAAGGCCTCTCACCTAGTAAGTGATGGAAATGTGGCTGAGTCCAGGGCTCCCTGACTTCATAGCACTTAGGGTACTCCATTATAATGACCCCCCCCAACCCCAAAACCCTAATGCCAGGCTCCAGACCCCCCCCCCGAACCTAGTTGCACCACGTGTCATTCACAGGCAGAACTATATCTCGGTACTCTGGGCTCTCAAATAGAGGGTCCCTGCCCAAGTTCCTGCCAAGGGCATCTCTGGACATGGTGTGGCATAGAAAGTCAAGTCCACATTTAGAATAATAGAATCATGTTCTCATGGAGCATCATAAACGAAGGGACCTTGGTAATTATCTACCCTAAGTTCTCACTGTACAGATGGAAGACTGAGGTCCAGCGTGGAGACATGCTCTATCAAATTCTACTACAACTGGAGCTAGGACTAAGAACCCCGGTGTTTCTGTGGGAAAGTCCAATGTCCTTTCCCCTACCGCCATGGTTTTCGAACTTATGTTAGCAGCAACATCCTATTCTGAAAACAAACCTTACATGGAAGCCATAAATATAAAGAGATGACAGAACAGCCAGTCTGATTAAGGTGGGAGTGGGTGGCCAGACACCTATCCACCTGCTCATCTTCCACCTTGCAGCAGGCAACCCCTAGAACTCTTCTGTACAGTGAAGTTCAAAGGCCACTGCCTGTTCCCATTTATTCACCAGTAACTGTACTCCTAACATCTTAGATGTGTTGAGCACCTAACACATGCCAGACACTGTGCTAAACTTACACACATGAATTCCTGCCTTTCATCCATACAACAGCCAATGGTGCCAGTGCAATCACTCTCTCCATTTTACAGATGAAGAAACTGAGGCACAGAGAGGTTCTGTAATGTGGCCAAGATCTCGCCATGATTAATAATTGTGAGAGGTGCGACTGCACTCAGGCTGTCTGATGCCAGAGCTCATTGCAGTTCTTAACCGTGACAGTCAACAAGGTGATTAATTCCTTGCCCCTGCGTAGCTTACATTCAAGGGGAGGTGAACAGACAATCAACAAGAACACACAAGTGAGATCACTTCTGTCAGCCAGGCATGCTAGGAAGGGATTGCCCAGTGTGGTACAGAAAGTAAGGCTTCTTGGGGCCTCTGCTGAGGAAATATTTGATCTCGGTCCTGATGGATAAGAAGGGACCAGCCATGGAAGGAGCAGGGGCAAGGGCCCTGAGGCAAGGAAGTTTTGGGTGTCCCAGAAAAATCAGGGAGACCACTGCAGCTGGAACAAAGTGGGACAGAGAGGAGGAGATGAGTTTGGGGGGTTGACAGGAGCCTGAGGCTGGGCTTGTTTGTATGTTATTCTCAGAGCGTAGAAGTCACCGGAGGGTTTTAAGCAGGGGAGGACCATGGTCAGCTAATATTTTTAAAAGATCACTCTGCAGTGCAGGAAGGACAGTGTTTTTAGCAAATGATGGTGGAGCAATTGGACATCCATTGGCAAAAAAAATAAAGAACTTTGATCTAACCCTCACACATTATACCAAAAATTAATTCAAAGTGAATCACAGATGCAAATGTAAAATGTTAAACTATGAAGCTTGTAGGAAAGAAAAATAGAATAAAATCTGCCAGACCTAAAGCTAGGAAAAGAGTTCTTAAACATGACATCAAAAGTATGATGTATAAAAGAAAAAAATTGATGCATTGGACTTTATTAAAATTAAAAACTTTTGCTCTGCAAGTGACCCTTTTAAGATCATGAAAAGACAAGCTACGGTCGGGGAGAAAATATCCGCAAATCACCTATCAGACGAAGAACTTGTATCTAGAATATAAAAGTCAGCCTGCCTGCTGTGGGAGAACACATTGCCGGAGGCTGGATTGGAGGCAGCGATACCAGATGGGAGGGAGGTTCCTGCGGGAATCCACACGAGAGACGCTGCTGGCATGATCTGGACCAGCGATGCAGAGGTGTGGGAGGGAGGTTCCTGCGGGAATCCACATGAGAGAGGCTGCTGGCATGATCTGGACCAGCGATGCAGAGGTGTGGTGGATTCAAGACATGGAGGAGCTACGTGTGTAGTCAAAAGGAATTTCTGATGAATTAGATGCCGTATGATGGAAAGGGAAGGATCAAGGATGACTCCTGGGTATTGTGTTTGAGTGACTGGGTCCACTGGAGGCCATTCACTCAGATGTGGGAGACTGGGGAATCAGGCAGGGGTGAGGGGACATCAGGACTGTCAGCCATGGGGATGCCAGCATGTGAAAGTGCCACCATTCAGAGGTCATCTTCTCTGCTTGTCCCACAATCAGATCTCAATGGCTCAACCCTATATCCACAAAAGCCTTTACATCACGGTTTTAATGACTGTCATGTCTACGTGTATTACCTTTACCAAGAAGTTGTCAACACAGCTGCGCTTTTAATGAATGTTTTCAAAGGGCATGGCTGCTCTCCCTTGCCCAACCCCCTTCACCTGCAGGCTGCCCTCCATGTCTTTCTCCCCATCCCACCGGCTGCATCGTCCCGTGCAGTCCCCAACCTCTCCCAAGAACAGTGTCGGAGACAACATTGATCTTAGTGTTCTAGAAAGCAACTCCAAGAAATGCACAGACAGACCCCTGAGCAAAGCAAAATGTTGTGTAGCCAGCCATTCAGAAATGCTGTGGAGAGGAGCCTCAGGCACCTTAGCAGAGTCCAGTGGCCACTGGGGAAACAGCCCTGGTCCCTTCTAACAGGAAGTTAGAAGGCAGTGAAGATTAGACTGCATGGCCATTAGCAAGCTCTTTGAACACAGATAGTTTGGGAAGTAGGGCTGGGAGAAAAGTGTAGGATAATGGAAACCCCCACCCCTGTCCCACCCAGTGATGAGTGACACTCTCTGTGCCTTGAGTTTCCTTTTGGGACAGAGTTTGCCTTTCTGCCTCTCCCATAACACTGCTCATTATCCCCATCCTCACTTACCCTGTGCTGGGTCCTGTACACACATTATCTTCTTATACCCATTTCACAGATGAGAGAACTGAGGCTCAGAGCAGTTAAATAGCTTGGTCCAGGCCACATGGATGATAAGAAGAAGACCCCAAGAGTCCAATCCAGGCTGCCTGGCACCAACACTCTCCACTGTTGAGTAAATGGCCTCCCTAGACAGAGCAGGCCTTGCTCCCCACAGGGCACCCCTGCCTGCCCAGCTCGGGGTCCCACACACCATGTGAGCAGAGCCTGAGCTGATCCCTGGCATCTGGGATCTGTGAACCCTGCCCTCTGCCCACCTCCTGGAACTGCCTGACTCCCCACCACCTGGACTGCACCCACCACTTGGAATTAGTTGAAATTCTAAGACATTAAGTCACTTACCCGAGAAACTGGATGAGGAGAAATTCAAACTCAGGTGTCTCTGGCTCTAAAACTTGTGCATTTTCTAACAACCTGAAGTTTCTCTACTATATCACATCCCCCATTCCCCCAAGTGGTGGAATGTTTGTACTCTCCCCCAAGAGTGGCATGCATTTACACCAGGCTTTCCCACTCCCCTGTTTGCTCTTGCTTGTGAGCTGGGGGACCCTCTGGCTACACGGGGTGGGCACCGGTGGTTCAAGACTTTTGGAGGGACAGAGTGTGTCTCATCAGCCTCCTTGCAGTCTGCCACCCAGGGGGGGGGGCAGCAAGGCCTGGCAGTTAGGACCATGGCTTCCGTAGCCAGACCTGAGTTCTGTCCCCCACTAGCCATAAGACACTGTGCCATTCACTGTAGATCTCACTTTCACCATCCATAAAACTAAGGTAATGTTAAGTCCCTGACCCAGAGGTTGTGTAAGGATTAAATATTAAGGCATTTGGACAGTGCTTGGCATACAATAAACAGTCAGTGAGTTTTAGTTGTTTTGTTATTATTATCATCCTATTAAAACCCCTTTGCTGGATAATCCGTCCCTCATCCTCACTTCAGGTTGTAGAATTTTCTGCCTCAGCTTGCCCCATGCCATCCCTACACCTCTCGGCCCAGGGATCCTGGAGAGAAACTGAGTCTCGGAGGCTTGTCCACCATGAAAGCTGAGAGCTCCGGGACTGCTGGGTTACTCATTCTGAACACAAGAGGGAGGCCTGAGCTGGCTTTGTATCTAACTGAACTGATTAAGCTGCATGTTAGCTGGGG